>NC_056739.1:603735362-603820362 GCF_019279795.1 Protopterus annectens | reverse complement strand
TTCCTATATTGTCTGTAGTAGTTGCATAAAACAATTATTGTGTATCTGAAACACCTTAATGTTATAAGAAACAGAATAAGCAATTATAATGCTACAAGAATAAGCTTTTATTTAAGTAAAACAGTGAAGTTCTTTCCTTTGTACTGGCTGTGGGTATGTTTTGCTATGCAAAATCTGACATTTCTACATAAAAGTCTGACCTTGGGCAATTGAAAAGGTGACAACCCTATAATAGGTATGCGGTAGCATGACTAGGCCGATGGATGTGGGTCCCAAAACCCAATTACTTGTCTGTATTGAAGAGTCTCGGTTCCCATGTATCAGCCAGATGGGTGCAGATTGTAAGAGGAACACACAAATAATATGAATAAATCACTAGACAGGCAGCCGATTCCGTACAGTGGAATGGCATGCCGTCACCTAATGGGCAGCCATTCCCAATACTGTAGGCATGTAATCCAATGTAATACGCATCACAAGGTAATATTGTGGTCCTCGCTCCCACCCAGTGGTGTGAGTGTCAGGTGCAAGCACCAATGTCGGTGCATTTGCACATGTGGGAGCGAGCGGGTGTAAGCCTGTTTGGCTACCAGTATGTGAGTATTGCACTGGTAAAGCAATGTAGAGGCTAACCGAGTGTAAGAAGCTGTAACCAGAGGTTAGCATTGCTGAACACCATGCAAACCCATGCAACCCACTCACAACTGCTTTAATGTGCCTTACTCCCTCCATATCCAGTGGCCTTGTTCTGCCCTGCAACAAAATAAACAGCCTCTGCAAGGCTCGGAACCAGGACCCTGCACACACAGCTAATGTGATTTACCAATACGTCATGGCAGATATCCAGACAACGGACAGTACCACAAACATATCATACAGTGCAGTCATTAAACAGTATAGTAATGTATCCCATCATGTAGATTTATATGTGAGTGTTTATGTCCAGCATATAGGTACATACATATATAGAGATATATCAGGAACATACCATGTGACAACAAAACATTACAAACTAATGAAACTGGAAACACCAGTGACGCCTGTATTATGTAGTGGTGGTGTTGCCCTATGTAATCTCAAGACTCCCTCAGACAGACATGTGTCATTCATACATGCAAACATTTGTACATTGGCCGTATACATCACTCTGTGCATGTAATGTATATTAACACAACAGTACCTGTCCAATCATTATGTGTGAACAGTACTCTTGCAAGGTGCTGTGTGTAACATCATCATCATGATAAAGGTAAATTGGGTAACCATAGAGGGACTGGTAGTGTTGTGTGTACAATGGGGTTGTCCTCATCACATGTACCTGGACCATTTAGGAGTGATGTGCATACCAGGATCGTGCGCCTGAGGGAAGAGGGTGAGGAGAACAGGAGCATGTTGTGATGCATATTGCAAGGGTTACATGTGTCCAGTGGGGACGTGTGTGAAATGGACAGCTATGTATAGGGCAGATGTTGTCCTAGGAGCTGATTGGCCTTATGTTTCCATAGGGTGAGGGTCAGATGTGGGGGAAAAAGAGTAGGTATGGCCGTGGAAGATAAATAGGGTAGGATAACAGACAAGACAGCATACAAGGTTGGTATATGACACATGTGGGGGGATACACCTCAGACGGGGATGGGTGTTCGGCATTCACAAGCCCATGGGAACAGAGGGACGGAGGTCTCCAGCCATGAGCAGTTGCCACTGCACCTAAACAGTTGCAAAGGAGGCAGTGCTGGGGGCTGTCCAGGAGGGGCAGCATCACCCTGTAAATGTGACACTCTGCCCTTGAGCTTGCGTATCTGGCTTCGGAACCCCTTAGTGAGCCCCCGATGCAACACATCCAGGACCGCACAACAGCAGACATGTTCCTGTCTGGTCCTGCTCCCAGGGAGGACATGCCCCATCCTCAGTGGTGGTACCACCAGAAGGTGGTGCAGAGCCAACAGAGGTTGATGTCCAAGGCTGGGCCCCAGATGTGCTAGTGCCCGGTGCCATGGTCAGTTGAAGTGGGACAGGAGGTTCTGCCGGGACCTCCCAACCCACACAGCCTATGGTGTTGCAGTTTAAACCCACATATGGCTTAACGATAGACAGCAGCATTCAGGATTACCTACAACAGTATGCATAGATATCACCATCATTTCAACACAACAGATGATATACATTTGCAGAGGGATAACAACACATGCATGTATACTGCATGACATCTGTAAAATGTGTAGTAGATGTGTGACCGTAGCTATGAACAGTTGCCCATTATTGTCTTGTCACTGGGAACCCCAGACAGTGTCTGTCATACCACTGTTTCATGTGACATATGTCCAGTCAGGGATGCGATGGCAGTAACACATCCCTATCATCATGTACTGTCTGCAATCCTCACACTATGCTCCTGCTGTGCACAGATGTGTGTTCAGTGTGTAACACAGGAAACAAATGGTTCCACACACTGACCAGTTCACAGATGGCCCTTCAGATGGGGTCCCTCATGAACAGAATACTGTCATGTCTGTATTAAAACATGCAGAATAGCCATTACCACACACAACATGTTAAACAGGCAGTAGTATCAATGCAGCATAGCTACACTTACATGCTGTAGTCATGTGTGGCACATCACCCTCCTGTCTTTAGGCTATTTCCCACTGTGTATGATGTTTGAGGTACATCCAGATATCATCTGTGATGCCATTTCAGAACACCACATCCAGGTACCATACACAGCGACTGTCATGGCCAAATACCAACATGTTTATCCTAGATAGTGTACTGTGTTTATCATGTGAATGGCTATGGGAACACCATCACAGCTGTTCCACATGCAATCAACTAGAGGAGGACTGCAATAGGTGCAGAGGCAATCATCTGATCATATCCACCACTTGCAATACACATGCTGCTGCTGAGCAGGTGCACACCTCCACATCCACCAGAGAGTGTGTGGGTGGGACAGGCAAATTACACCAGAGAAGGGCTTGGAGACTAAACCCTAAGCATCATCTGCCACATGCCTAACAGTACAGGGGTCAAACCCCTGAATGACTAGTCATTACTATTACATGTGCATGAAGTTACTACATGTGCCACAAAGCTGACATGTTGCTGTGCTGTACGAACATATATGTGTGTAGGTGAGAGACATCTGCAACAGAGATATAGTAGACATACATTAGGTGTAGCACACATGGCTGTCCACGTGAACGGATGCCATTGTCACTACAACCACACTCTCTAATGGACTCTCATTGACACTCTTTGCCAGGGCCACAAATACACAACCTAACTACTTGGTTTGTCACACTGCAGTAATGCACAGAACTACATACACCACAGGGGATATCTGGAGCTTCTATAGGTTAGAGCATGTGAAAGTGTTTGACATCTGTTGGTATGCCAACAAGGGTTATACTGGGAGTGACTGTGGTTGGGAGCATCATAACCCACAAGCAGAGACAAGGTGCCAGTACTGATATGCATGTATGCATTGCTTCATGGGTGTGTAGTGGTTGGCTGTGCAAGATGGTCATACAAGGCTGGTTGAGGGGTAAGCCTTGGCATCATGTCACCCAACAATGGTGTGCAGTGCGGTACAGGGTTGTAGTGTCTGCAATGTCCCACAGAGATGGGTACTGCATGATCTGCCCTGACATCCTGGTTACCAATGTGTATGGCCATAGCTTTGCAATGCATGCTATGTCTGTGTTTGATAGTCCTTCACATGGACATTGCCTGGGATGTGCATGTCCCACAATACTGTACAGTGACATGTACAGGTGTACCTGGTTTGGCAGGCACATGTTGTGTACACAGACTGTTATCCCCCAATATGCCAATACTGTCCTAGTGTGGCAAAACCTGCTTATAGTGAGCAGGTTGACCCTGCACCTGCATTGATAGTATGATACAGGTATTTCCCAGTGTCAGTGGCATTGGTCCATACAGGGCACATGGTGTATGGCATTGTATGGCCTCTGTGGATCACTTTTGATGGCACCACATATGTTGCAGGCATCCAGTGGGGAACATAGTGATGGTACAATGTCCACAAATATGTTACCACTGTACAGGGTGCCATGTCCTCTGCAGCCCACTGCATTCACACCATGCCTACTATCTGTCATCAATGTGCATGGTACTAGCAACATAGTGGGATATCCCAGGAAAGTGTGTTTGTGTATGGCACATGGGTGCAGGACATATACCGGGTACTAGTAGGGTTGCATACTTTGTTCACCAGGCCTTTTGCTAGATGTAGGGGTATGGCTTGCCAACACAGTCCTGTGACTGACTGACAGCTGTACTCCTCGTGAGGTGGCCAATGTGTCATATGACGTACACCATATAGGAAAACTACAAAATCCGCTCCCCATCATGTTCAGTGGTTAGACACTCACAGCCACATCTACACAGGCTCTGACAGCCAAACACACGCACTTGCCATGTCCTGTATACAAACCCCTACCTACCTTATCACACTGCAGCAATACGCTTTTAGGGCACACGTTACGGCAAATACTGGGTTACAGCACACCTACAGGTTTATTGCTAGGTGGGTGACAATAGCAGGATTGACAAAGGTGGTCATGTGATTTGTACAGAGAGTGCATACTCTACAAAGAACTGTACTTGTCTCACACAGGCAGACACACACACAGTTGGCAAGCCTGGGATTAGAACACCAACCTAACTACTTTATCACACTACAGCATTACACAGTTACAGAACATGCTACCGAGATTACTGGGTCACAGCACTCCCAGAGGTGTATTTCTAGGTGGGTGACATCATCAGCCTTGCCAAAGGTGAGTATAGGAATTGTATGGAGTGTGAGCAATCTAAAAGCATTATTCTGTCCTCAGGCAGATGGAGAGACACACACACACACACACACACACACACACACACACACACACACACACACACACACACACACACACACACACACACAGTTGGCAAGTCTGGGATTAGAACACCGACCTAACTACTTTATCACACTACAGCATTACAAAGTTACAGAACGCGCTAACGAGAGTACTGGGTCACAGCATTCCCAGAGGTGTATTTCTAGGTGGGTGATATCATCAGCCTTGCCAAAGTTGGGATTAGGAATTGAATGGAGTGTGAGCAGTCTAAAAGCATTATTCAGTCCTCAGACAGATGGAGGCACACACACACACACACACACATGCACACACACACACACACACACACACACACACACACACACACACACACAGTTGGCATGTCTGGGATTAGAACACCAACCTAACTACTTTATCACACTACAGCATTCCACAGTTACAAAATGTGCTACTGAGATTACTGGGTCACAGCACTCCCAGAGGTGTATTTCTAGGTGGGTGACATCATCAGCCTTGGCAAAGGTGGATATAGGAATTGTATGGAGTGTGACCAGTCTAAAAGCATTATTCTGTCCTCAGGCAGATGGAGGCACACACACACACACACACACACACACACACACACACACACACACACACACACATACACCAGTGGTGGGAACAGGACACCTGCCTATCTACAGATCACTATTACAATACTACATAGTTACAAGTCACGCCACAGAGACTACACATTTCAAGGCTGTCATTATGAACTTCTGGGAATGCGGACATCAACAGGGATGCTGGCAGTTAAGATGTACATACCTGTGGACATGTGTGTTTAAAGTAGGAATCCATCCTGAACTGGAGTATGCCCATCTGTAGAATGGACTACTATCACTATACAGGGTTACAATGGCCATGCCCATACACATTGAGGCACATAACCGACACAAGGTTATACTGGGCATGCTCATACACTTAGTAGCACAGGGTTGTTTGGGATGCACTCTAATTCTAAATACGGAAGGCCACAGTGGCTATGGTATTACAGTTAGATGTAAAGAACACATTGTAATGGACTCCGGTGTTAGTAGTTGTCATTGTTAACAGGAACGCTGCACTACATATATCTGACATCAGTCTTATACACAATGTCTGCTGCTGTTTGTCACCTTAGATGTACCATTCTATACCAAGCACAATACTACCACTCGCAGTGATGTCTTGCTAGGAGTGGCAACTGCTTGACCAACACAATGAGCCAATGTCCTGCTGTAATTACAAGGCAGGCCAGTGTTTGTCATTCTGGGATGACATGACTGAAAGTAGACAGGCCTTTGTCACATATCACATGCATCCATGATTCAAGGGAGTGGGGATAATACCTAGGTCGCATTCGCCCATATAGTGCCATTCCAAGGCAAATGTCCTAAACACAGGATAACACCCTGACACCTAGAGGACAACTGCATTGTATGCTTATGCTAACCAGTGCTAGATGTGTAGCATTCCTAATCACAGCTGCTCACTGTAGATCCAACAGTAGGGAATACTGACATCTGTGCAGTGAGGAACACCTGGCTGAAGGCTCTGTAGTGCACAATAGCACTACCACCATATACCTCAGAACCAGACATGTGGGCCATAACACAGGTACAGACCGCTCCAGGTGGTGGTGTCCCCATATACATAAAGGCCACTCACATGTACTGACCAGTACTCCCACAAAAGACATCACAGATGAGTCAGGTGCAGGACACAGTGTCAAAAGCTGCATTCTGGGATGTAACCCACAGACACCACCATGTCCTCGGACCACCAACACATATCCATACATGTGGTAGGACATATAATAGTACAACACCATGTGACCCTTGCCCAGTGGATTGTACCTAGCTCTACATCAACTGTGCAGAGTACCCATACACTGACACAGTTGCATCATGTGTTATGCAATGTAATGATACCACTGTTTGTAACCAGGTCAGCTGTACACATACCAGGGGCCCTTGGTTATTTACAGCATTAACAGATGACTGTTGCTGTACACCAGTAAACACCATCATGTTTGGATGTGACATACATGTACCTGGGCTGGATATGTACATGCCATACACATACAACATATATGTAAATAGCATAGCTGTTGTTGTCCTTTGTGCAGACAGGTGGTTACAGCCATTACACACATGCACATGGATTGTAGGTCCATGGCTGCTGAATGCTAACAGTACATAAGGTGGGATATCAGTACTGACAAAGGCAACATTCCCTCTGTACTGGTCACCCATTACACCTATCATATCATACAACAGTCCATGTGTCATGTATGTCATTACACATGTCCACCAATTGCAATGCCTACATACATGCCCAGATTACAGGAATGTAGGACCTACACACATGTACATGTAGTGGTGTGCATTCAGATACCATGCGTGTACAGTTGCTGATGTATGCAGGTGACATGTGTCTTAGTACATCATACAGTTGCAATGCAGCCTCAACATTGCCAACTGTATATAGTGATATGCTGAAAGTAAGGAAAGATGTACCTCAGGTATGGACAGATGTGTGGACATAACTAAGTGGTGGGGCATCTTTGCAGATGGATGTTTGCTGAGGACAGCTCACAGGTGTATCACAAGTGGTCCTACAATAACCTGTATAACCGCTAAGCTATGGTTTTGTTAATTGCAAGGGAAGACACACCACATAGACAGTGGTCAGGGTGACACCGAAGGTAAATCACATGACACCTGTAACAGTTAAGACCTCCCATGTGCATATATCAGCACAGTTGCCAAAGGAAGCATCAGTACACTTTGTAATATGTGCAATACTGCTGTAAGTCTGTTATACATATCATGAGATAGGCAGGTGTTTGATTCACAGTACTGGCATGTGTGGTTGCATGTGTGTCCATATATGTCACGTATGGTGGGGAATACATCTCAATTGTTACTCACTCTCCTGTACACTGTTGTAGACATCTGTACAGACTGCAATGTAGAAAGCAGGACATAAGCAGGGGTGTGCATCTCACACATGTGAGGTATCTGTATGTGCGTGACATAGGTGTATTCAATAGTGAATGCCGCAGTGTGTGTGTGTGTGTGTGTGTGTGTGTGTGTGTGTGTGTGTGTGTGTGTGTGTGTGTGTGTGTGTGTGTGTGTGTGTGTGTGTGTGTGTGTGTGTGTGTGTGTGTGTGTGTGTGTGTATGTATGTATGGCTGTCTGGTCCCTGGAGAGAGGATGTATGTTACCATAGTGAACTGATAAGACCCCCCCTATCCAGGCGATGCAATCTACTATCCATGTTGATGTCCGAGATCTTAGGCCATACTGACTACCTGTACATATGTAATCTTTGTGGCACGTCATGTAAGTGCACAGTACTTTAATGATGATTTTCACATAGGCAGAGGTCCTCACCTCAACACTAGCAACTGTGTGGTGTGTGTGTGTTACTGTGTCAGTAAATATGTGAGTGTGTGTGTGTGTACTGTGCCTCTGAATACATGTGTGTGAATACCTGAGTGTGTGAGTGCAGTTGTGTGTTCGCATCCTGTCATGGGAACATGAATTACTGCTTCCTAATGAGGCATCATGCTTTCCCACTGGCCTCTACCCTTGTCATCAGCTAGACTGCCCTCTTACCTCCCCACTCCATGTAAGTGTACCTATGATGTCACCCAGTATGGATGTCACATCTGTAGCCACAGTAGCTTAATACACAACTATCATGTTCTTGGATCAGTAGACATGTTTGGAACATGGGACTTTCTAACTGTAATGGAAGCTATAAGGTGCATGCTGGTATTTTCATACATACCTATGAGTAGTCCACATTTACATATGGGACACTAACTGCAAACACTGACATCCACTGGCACATGCAATTAGACCTGAAGGAGGAAAGCAGAACATCATGACCAACATGCAGTTACTGTTGCTACATAAGACACATACTGTTAACAGTACAAAATGCATTGAAAACCTGTACTACATGGTATGTCTGCTGCCTGTCAACAGTACACAACAATTGTAATCTACACTTATCTTCCTAGTCTGTTCACCCTGTGCATCAGACCATATGAGCATGTCCCTGCACCAATGGTGTGGATGACAGGGATGCTGCACAGGCATCATCATATGCACAGGGTGATAATGTTTGCCAGAGGCCTAGGCTGCACCATTGGATGACATCATGTGTGTGGGTTAGGGCCTTTGATCTAATTGGGCGTGTGTGGATGTTATGCATGTGTGTGTTGCAGTGCCCTACATATGTTTCTGGTGTGTGTGTGTATGTATGTACACAATTCTGGCATGTGTCTGGCCTACATAGGGGTATTATTGACAGCTGCAGACTGTACAGGCCTGGTTTTACAGTTCACAGTGTCCGGCCATGGCCACGTGACCTGTGCCTGCCAGGGGTTACATGGGCACTACCAGGTAGAGGTGCAGATTGGGTACTGTCTGATGTTGGGACCGCACACGACCTGCTGTGTTGTGGTGTGAACAGCACAGCACCAGCTGCACTGCTGCTGCTACTGCCACTATGGAAACGGGCATGTGAGGTAGCTCGTTCATGTAGACCTGAAACAGGTGATGTAGCAGGCCTACTTCACATGCCTGACCCCTCACTCCTACCAGATGTTCCAACACAGACAGCTCATGCTCGTGGATTGTCATGCCACAGTCAAGGGCTCCAACCATGTCACCCAATTGTCTTTCCAAAGCTTCAGCAATCTGCTGTTGAGCATTTACCATTGCCTGGATGTTGTTGTTTAAAGAATGGACAGCAGCCCTCTGAAGCCTCTGATCTTCTCTGTTGTGCCATTCAGCACGTGCCTGTGCCTCCATTACAGCCTGAAACATGAGTCTGGTGACACCAGCTGCTGCACTATGTCTTGCAGGGGCATGTTGGCCAGAGCTCCTCCTATGAGCAGCACTGGCCACATGCCTGTGTGGGGCATCACCAGTCAGGTGGCTGACACAATGGTGTGTAGGCACACCTTCCATAGCCTCCACACTTTCCTGTTCCAAGCTACCACACGCCAACTGTCTTTCCTCTATGGCCACTGGTGATGGGGTATGTGTAGGCATGAGAACTGTGTGTGGGGATGGGGGGGTATAGGTGGAATGGCAACCAATGGCACAGATTCAGCCCCTGACAACCCTGCCTGTGCCTCAATCATACATTCATCACCACTGCTAGAGTCTGTGGGGCCACTAACATCAGATGGACAACAGAAGGGGAACGCACCTACATCACCTATGAGGGGCAGACAAGAACTGTACATTACAATCTATACAATAGACACACACACACACACACACACACACACACACACACACACACACACACACACACACACACACAGGCACACAGACACACACACAGACACACGCTATGGCACCCAACATGCATGTGATATTACAGAAGGCATGCAACATGCATGTGATATGACAAAAGGCATGCAACATGCATGTGATACAGCAGACGGCATGCAGCTCAGACAATAATAGTGGTAGTTATCATACATCCCTGGGTTGCTCACAACAGCATGCATGTGTCATAGCAGAAGGCATGCAAATTGCACAATCATAGTAATAGTTAGCATACATTCCTGTATTACACCATGTAGACCAGCACAGGTTAACAGTACACCTGCCTGATGTGTGGCATATGACCTTGACAATCACATGTAGTATGACATGTGATCTGCTTACGTGTGCAATGACATGCATACATGTTTAACACAATGGCATTCTGTCAAATATACAGTGGGGTAATGGTGTCCCAATGCAGTGTTGTCTGTCCGCCCTACAGATATACTGCACAATTAGCTGATGTGCATGGCCATTGCAGGGAATCATGAGGCATCTCTATTGCTATACAGTGTGAGTTACAGACACAGTTCATAGCCATGACTGTGTTTGGATACAATACATATATACTGTGGAATGTGACCCACATCACTGAGGTGTATACACACTAAACTATGATGTGGAATGTATGACACAGGTCACTGAAGCGTATACGGATGACACCCCTGCACATCTGCAACCATATTGCTGCTGCCTGGTAACTATGGCCAGACATGGCAAACTCATCGGTACACCATGTCCCACATGACATCTGTGTACCACATACACACACACACACACACACACACACACACACACACACACACACACACACACACACACACACACATGAGGAGCAAGGATGACATTGATGTCCGACACCAGCAAGGGGAATGTACTGTATCTGTGGGCTGATGTGGTTGTCTGTGTATGTATGTGGATACTGTACAGGTGACTGCTGTCATGTCGTGACACACTCAAGATGTTCAACACATCTTATGTGGTGGATTGATGTCACGCCTACACAAGATGTGCACAGGCCTATAGGATGTCTAGTGTTCCACATCTACAATATAACCATTACACAAAGGCCATAGTTGGACCATGTGGAGCCAATGTACGGCAAGTTGTACACACTAGCACATCACATCTACTGTGTGTGTCACTTCATGACTTTGGCCATCCTCCATGGCCATGTGTGTACGTGTGTTGGCCAAATGGTTGTGACGGGCATCTATTTCACATGTCTGTGTTGTCCCATATGACATACACCCATAGATGTCATATGCTCCACTGACGACAGGGTTATGCAGACAAAGGGTGGTATGTTTGGTATGTGGGATATGCTTTTCAGGATAGTTAGGCAGTGTTGCAGCCAGTCCACTAGATGTCATGGACATGCCAGATAGCATATCACATTGTGTGACATTCATAGCAGGGGTATGATCCACACCGGTGAATCCTGTCGGCTGGCCATACGCCAGCTCACTGTGTAGTACTGTTTGTATTCCCCACATGTGTAGTTCTGATCTGTAGTACATGTTCCTGCAGTGAACAGCACCTCCACCATTGTATGCACAGCTGTCGACACATCTGGCAATGACAGTTTGTGAGGTTTCATGTCGATGTTTCACATAGTTTGCAAGTATTGCACATGGGTAGCCAGTGTGATGTATTGCAGGTCTGACTTGTATATTGTGACAGGACCATACATTATGTGTACATGTGGTAAATGGCCACATGGCAGATAGATCTATGCATTAACATGCCTGATAAATAATAACAGTCTCACCTGCAACGGGCTACTGTCACAGCAGAATACCAGAGGTACCTAAATAGGAGTAACACAGCAGTATGATCATTATCCACACCTGTATGATAACTACAGTACATGTTAACACATACTCCAGTACAATAGACTACACTATGGAGTATGTACATGTGTGCATACACGGAGTAGCATACTATAGTATGTGGCATGTGTGTATACATGCTTTTCATATGATGTTACATTACATATTGTACAGTGACACATGTAACTATATGGAATATAGTTGTTATAGGTGCAGTAGTGACTTACCAGGCAACTCCAGGCTCAGTGGTTGACACACACCCTCCACCACGATATCAGCTAAGTCTTGTGGATGTTGTTCTGCAGGTGTCCCCAGGTTGGCCAGTAGCTCCTCAGTACATGTGAGTAGGGGTTGGGTTGGTGGCCCACCACCTGTTGCACCTTGTTCCCTGGCGATTGCATTCACACGCTGTTTTGCCCATCTAATGAGGTCTGTACAGTGTCTGCGCACTGGCTGGTATGTGTGGTTGTGGCCACCCACATCATTAACCCTCCTGCGAAGTTCCTGCCACAGGGCATCCCACTGCTGTGCATCCTGTGGCACATGGCTGAACAGGACATCATGATTGTCATGTAGGTATGGGATGAGGGCCTTATCCTCCAAGTGGGTATAAGGTGGTAGCCTTGCACACGGCATACCTGGAAGACATAATGATGGAGACAGATCACAGTAACTCACAGAGACGTACAGAGCTACAGCTGAACACACATGTGTATCACATTTATTACAATTAAATAGTTGTCTTTGCAAATCTACATGACACTGACACCACTGACATGTTTGTGTCACACACATTTGACACTCAATGGTGATTGGATATTATCACCATATATGTGTGTGTGTGTGTCACCTGATTACATTGCTCATACTCCATGTGGATGCTGTCTTGATGTGGGCATGTCTGTTTGCCTTTACTAGTGTTCTTATCTATCAGCACATGCCTGGATGTGTCCACATTAATGCAGTCGACCTTGATGCTGTGTATATGTCACATATAAAGACTTATAATGCCTTAACGGACATGACCTGTGACCCTGCAGATTTTCTCACGAAAGGTTTTACATGTATGTGTTTTGCCATATACATCTATATGGCACTGTACAGCAGTTCAACATCCTGCCATGTATCACCTGTGTTGCACATGTGATACACATGGGACACTGGCTAGCCAGATGATATTTGCAGGGATGGATATCAACTATAGCATGTACGGTCAAAGTCAACTAGTAAGCTATATGCCCTGGGCCATGTATGAATCTAGGACGAAAGGTTACCTAGCTGTAGCTGACAGGCGGTTTTCGCCAGGTGAAGCAGTGCCACATAACTGATCCACAGGGTTAATGATACGTTTACCATGCGGTCATCACACCATGTCTGAGAGGGGGGCAATGTGCAGCTTTGCTGCACAGGAATGCATAGTATGGCAGGAGTATGTAAAGTGTATGGAACAAGGATCTGCCCAGTATGTGGTGATCCTTGTACTAGGAAGGTGGATATCCATGAAGTATGTGTTTGAGATCATGATGTGTACGTGTAGCATGTCCAACATCACTGGATTGGGCATGGCTTTATTCAGGGTAGGCATCATGCTACATAGTGTAGATGGGGATGGGGGAAGGCTGGTGTAGGCCATATGAACATGGCCAATACCCCTTAAAGGAAATATGTGATCTGATATGGGTCACTTGAGTGCTGAGTATGGCTCGACAATGATTTCTATATTCATGGATGGCACCCTGTCATGATTAGGATTGCCACATACGACTACCTGACAGGTGTAGTGATGTAACTATCACAGGAAAGACAACTGCCCAGCGGCATCCCTTACACACAATGTCCATTATGTTGACCACTGCCTAGGTGGTAGTTCATGAGTACAGGGTTATTAACATAAGGGTGACAATGCAATATGTAGTGGTCAGATTGTGGCCATATGTCACACACCTAACCCACAAAGCCCCTTCTGTATGTTGTCCATAACACTCTGAGTCAGCTATTGCTCCTAGGTCATAGTCATTCATATACTTCAATAGGCAGATGCCTTCTGTTAGTCTGTGTGGTATAGACTACAATGAGGGGGAGTACAATGAATTAACCCTGTTTTACTGTAGCTGGCACTGGTGTGATGTGCATGTTGCCCTATGCAGCACGATTGAAAAAGCTAAGACTGTTCTCTCTTGCATACCGCTTTCTCAGAGGCGATCTCTGTCTAAAGTACAGAGCCATGTCCAACCCAGAACTGTTGAACATGCTCCATCTTAGCAAAACCAAATCTACTCGAGCTACACGCTCTAGGGATATAAACCTCAACACAACAATGAATAGAACATGCTGGAGGGATAGATTCCCTTTGCAGAGACTTCCCTTACTATGGAACTGGGTCCTGATCTACATTAGACAGAGCCCCCTCACTATCACTCTTCAAGAGGAACCTTGATGAGTGGATGGGTAACAGAAAGTTCACACCGGGGATCACATCAACAGCACTACTAGATAGGGGCCAAGGGTACTAGCTGCTAGTACAAGGGTCTAGGGAACTACTAAAGGGGTGGTGAATACCGCACAACATGACTGGGCTAATATATGCATTCGGGCAGATAGCCCAGTACCAACCTATGAACCTATGAACCTATGAACCTATGTATTATTCAGACACCTTCTGTAGTATTGGTTCTGCCAGCAGTCCCATTGCAAAACACTCCTGTGACATAGGAATGTACATCTAGTATACTGAGTGTAGGTGGAACACAGTATGGGTGATGATGTCCTATGACATGACAAGGTTATGATGTGCAGTATGAAATCAAACTTACTGTCATCTACATCTGTACTGCTGACAGCAAATAAGTTGATCAAGGTTCATGGCCTTTCAGACCAGACTCAGCAGGGTAGTAGTGCAGTACTTCCCATTATCAGTGGTATCTCCCCCTTTGTGGGTTGTGATACCTGTTGGTGTGCACCATTCAGTGTGCACACAACCTGACATGAAGCTATGTTTTACATGATGTGTATGTGGAGAGCAACTTGTTTTGCCATATGTGTATGATAAAACCTGGGATGTGGACAGGTCCCATGCAGCCTGAGTGCAGCTTGTACCTGCATAGTTGTGGTTACAGGGGCTCTGTAGTGTACATGGATATATGATTGTGTACCTGTTCGGGTGGCTGTGTGTTTATGTTATCCACGACCCCATCTGGATTGCTTATTCATGCTCAGCAATTGTAAGCACTACGTAAGCTACTAATTACTATAGCACTCAATCTTCCTCATTACTTTGAGGTAAACAGTTTTTGTACATTCTTTTCTCACTTGCTTAGAGTAAAACAGCTCTTGTACTCACTTTCCTCACTTATCTAGGGAAAAATAGTTTTATATTCAGGCATGCCCAAGGGTCAGCTCCCAGTGTTCTCTCCTGTCTATCTGATGAATCTGGGCATCTTGAGGCAATGTAGAAATTGCCTCATGTACAAAGACAACCCTCTCCACCTACCACCCAACACTACAACCTGTGAAAGATGCACTTATCTAGCCAAAATGGAGGTAAAGCTCTCTCCAACCAAGACAGAACTTGACAGTCATGTGGAGAAGGTAAACATTTGCACCACACCGCACTCATCACATAGTCTCACTAAATCTACACCACCATAATCCACACATAGTAACACAAAAACATTCGCGGAGGCTCTCAATAATAATCTGTCTAAGCAACAGAGACATCCAAAGCGGAAATGCAAGAAGCCTCCATCCCCCAACACAACCCCAATGACACATAGCCCACAGACTCAGTGTGCCACTCAAGCACAGCCAATAAGGCAAAACAACGTACCCAACACATAGTCATAGATGACTTTATAGTCAGGCACACTGATGTCCCACTCACCAGGCTAAACAAGGAGAAGGTTACTGTCAGCTGCCTGTCGGGTACCAGGATCCACCACATAACCCACGCACTCAGGTCACTCCACAACAAGTACAAATATGACTCTGTCATTGTCCATGTTGGTGTGAATGACCTGAAACGTACCTCCCTAGACTACATGAAAAGAGACATAGCAATCCGATCTTGTAGCCCAGGCAGGTATGACCCTAGCCCTGAGTAGCATTCTGCCATCGCCCAGAATGATACTGCAGTATGAGGACAAAATAATTGACTTCAGCAATTGGCTAAGCTTCTGGTGTCATTCTAACGGGATCCAGTATCTGTCTGCCTGGGATGACATGGTCAGCAGACCATGATGCTTTGCCACAGATGGCCTGCACCTGTCGCCCCTGGGATTCCAGATATTGGCTAAGGCTCTTGCTGCCCCTATAGTGCCTTCTTTAGGCAAGGTTTAAATAACATATTCACCACCATAACAGGAACAGGCAAGCACAAACTGAGGGTAATGCTACTCAATGCTGAAAGTTTAAATCTCAAAATGCACTCACTCGAAGCACTCCTTGTAATGAGGAACATTGATATCTGTGCAGTGACTGAGACCTGGTTCAAGGCTCCAGAGACCAACCCTGCACTACCAGGCTATAACTCATACCACACTTTTCGGCCATGTAAGCTGGAAAGAAACACCCAAGGCGGAGGTGTGTCCATATTCATTAAGGATATCCACCCCTCCAGGCTAGTTGCTTAGCACAATGCATCCGAGCTTATCCAAGTGCAACTACCTCTGGGCTAAATTTCAATCCAAATTGTAGCTTGCTACAGATCCCCCACCATGCCCCCAAGATTCTCACTCCTCTTTTCTTGATGTACTGGAAATTATTAGGTTTCAACCAAACACCCTACTAATGGGTGACTTCAACTACCCCACCATTAACTGGGAAAACTACTCATGTACCAACTCATTAGCTCAATGCTTTCTGGAATTCATAAACTCCAATGCCCTGGATCAACTTAGCCACACCCCCACCAGGGGCAACAATATCCTAGACCTAGGCATTACCAACATGAGTGACCGGTGTTCCACACCTGAAGTTAACTCCTCGTTGGTCCGATCCAACTATAAGCTAAACACCCTTGATATCCACATCCCGCCCCACCCCCCATTAAGGAAACCACAGTATAATATTTCTACAAAGCCAACTTCATGCTTCTTGAGACAGAAGTGGTGAACCTCATGACACCCATGCAGATGGAAATCCAGTTACAACTGCTGAATCCTTCACAAATGCACTCTATAGGCACTTACACGAGTGCATGGATCGTGCTATCCCAAACAGAACCAAGATGCTATCCTCCAAAATAAGGAAGCCAATCTGGTGGTCCCCTGCCATAAACAAACTGTACAACTGAAGGAAGAAACTGTTGCAAAAGAGAGTACAATCCCATGAGTGGAGGAGCTCCCTGGTCAGCCTCAGTAAGAAGCTGAGATCCCTTATAAGATTCTCTAAAGCTAGCTATGAAAACAAAACTGCCACTAATTCCTAGGACAACCACAAAGCATTCTATAGCTATGTCAAATATCTTGATGGCAACACCCAGATCTGCTCTGAGTTACAGCACAAAGGCAAGAACATTACAGAAACAACTGATATTGCCAGCATCCTAGCAGATAGGTTCAGTGCTACCTTCCCCCCTCTCACCCCCTAAAGGGCCCATATATATACAAGAAGAATGCAGAGTCCTTGTAATCACAACTATGCAGGTAAAAGCTGCACTGTCTAAAGACACTATCAAAGCATCCATGGGACCGGGCAACATCCCTGGCTGCATTTTACACGAACTTCAGAACTAACTGGCTCCCACTTACGCACCATGTTCAATAATAGCCTCACATCAGGCTTTGTGCCACCTGAATGGCACACAGCAACAGTTATCCTACTCCAGAAAGGTGGCACCACAACGGACCTATAAGCCTGACTAGCCTGTGCAAGGCTATGGAGCACATCATCATGGATCTCATTCACAGAAACATTGGGTTCCTCCAAACCTTTGACCCCAACCCAATTTGGCTTTGTTAAGGGCAGATCATGCCTCCTAAACCTGGTGGACTTCTTTGAGACAGTTACCAAGGCATTAGATGAGGGTAAGGAGGTCCACACAGCCTACCTTGATCTCTCAAAGGCTTTCAACACCATTCCCCATTCTGGTATTATCAACATACCCATCCACCTGAACATTAACCCCTACGTCACGAGATGGTTTGCAAAGTGTCTCATGGACAGAACCCACACAGTGGGAGTTGCATACCCTAGGTCTGACTGTAAACCGGTTACAAGTGGCGCCCCCCCCAGGGCTCAGTCCTAGGACCCCTCATGTTTGGTATATATTTCTCTGAGGTACAGGCAAGCACAGGAGGACTTTGGCTGAAAAGGTTTGCAGACGACTGCAAACTAGGGGCCATAATTAGTTCCCCAGCTGATACAGACACCCTCCAGAAGGGTTGCACTGAGAGGGATACCTGGTGTCAATATCATGGCCTCAAGCTGAATGCCAAAAAGTGCATAGTCATCCCCTTTGGATAAAACTAATTACCCACGGACTGCCACATAGGTGCTAGTCCCCTACATACAGAAAAGGTAATAAAGGATCTGGGAACCCAAGTAGATAGCGATCTCTCCTTGGATAACCATAATGCCAAGGTGGTTAGAATATCCTTCTATGTGGCCCCCCCTAATCTCAAATGGGCTCACATCCAGAACAAAGGAGGCCATTGTGCCTCTCTACTCATGATTTATTAGACCCATTAAAGGATACAACACCCCATTTGTGATGTACCTTACAAGACAACTGCAACAGCTTGAATGACCACAACAGTACCACACCAAGAGGATTACTGACCTCAAACAGATGACCTATGCAGCTCAACTAAAGAAACTCCAGCTGTACTCGGTTGCATACCGCATACTCAGAGGTGATCTCTGCTTGACATACAAGGCTCATGTCCAACCCAGCATTGCTGGATATGCTCCACCTAAACAAAAGCCCCTGAGAGCCACATGCTCTAGGGATATACACCTAATCACAATGATAACTAGGACATGCTGGAGGGATAGATTCCTGACCTGGAGACTCCCTATGCTTTGGAACATGATTCCAATGTACATCAGGCAGGGCCCCTCACTAGCACTCTTCAAGAGAAACCTTGACGGGTGGATGGGAGACAGGCATGTACCCCGGGGATCATTGCAGTGGCTCTGCTGGACAGAGGTACAGGGAACTATTGGCGCAGCTGTTCAGAGGCACAGGGAATTAACCTAAGGGTGTGACGGAAGCCAACACACTCTAGCTAGGCTTATAAATACCCTTTGGCAGACAGCCTAGTACCTACCTTTGAACCTATTACATGTCTTCTGTGCAAGGATAGTTAACCAGCTCTTACATTTTACTTTGCTATCATGCTGATAAACTGTTGGGTGACTACAAGTCATATGTATCCTGTTACTGTGTATTGTAAATGCCAATAGACATAACTAATGTTTGCTTAACATAACAGTAATGCTATGTAAAATGTAATACATGTCTGCCTACAATACTGTACATTACACAGTTATTGGCACAATATCCCACACTGCAAATCATAATTGCACAGTAGGCCCACCTTCAACATGTTATTCTCAGTAATACACCCATACATATGTCTACTGTTACAATATATCAACATATACTATCCCCTGTTATAGCACATACTTGTTGGAACAACCCTGCCACTGACAGCAGCTGGAGAGGAATTGTTGGGTTCAAAGCCCTTATATAGCATCCCTTGTGGTGTATGCGGTGTTTGCATTGTGACCTACAGCAGTACACACATAAATACTACAAGCGTTACTATGCTCAGCAATACATCACTATAAGATAACTGTTTCCACTATATGCATTGCGTACACTTTAATTATTACAGAACAGGTACTACATACACAGACATGCTGAGTGTTCTACATACCTTATTAGTAACCCGAGGTGTCGTTGACTGTTATTTCAATCCTTTTCAGTTTGTGTTTCAATCTTCTTTGTAATGTTCTGCTGGTATATACAGATGGTTGGAATGGCTGACAAGCCATCCTTTTATAGTTAAATATCAGTAACATGTGCTATCCTGACCACCAGTTGGTGTTCCAAAGTAGTTAATTACATGCCCATCAGCTGTGCAGCTACTCCATTAGCCAATACCATGGCAACAGTGGTGTATAATTGAGTACTCCACTTGGGCGTTGTCCCTTTACCTTACTTTCGAGGAAGACGGCCTGGATGTGTTGTTTGTGATGTATTGCAACAGCTATATGGAGACAGGCAGAGATATATTAGCTTCATGACTCCCGTGGATTGTGTGTAATGGTTAGAAGATGTTCTACATGTGAGTACAGCTGTTATATTTCAGAACATTTCTACTTATGCAGGATTTGTTTGTACCTGATACTTCTGCAGATGTTTCTGTCTGGTAAGGATGTTTGGGCAGCTCAAGGCTGTATGGCTATGCATGAAATGTTAGGTGGTTTACAGTGTGCTCACCAGACATCTTTGGTTTGGTGTACATGTGTATCATACTGTGCTGTTAATCAGTAATTGGTAACACTTCCTGGTGTACACATAACCCTCTGAAACGGGATTAGTGCAAACAAACCCTGTAACATCAGCAGCTGTACCATTGTATAACAGCAACTATTTCACATAGGGCCATGTTAGTGTGTCTCTGACAAGGTATGTTAAGGCTTCTGCAGATGTCATACAGTGAGTGAATGATTTGTGATGTTATTACAGTTTGTATTGTAATTGGTTTGGGTGTAGGGGAGATGTTGGTGGGTGTACATAGCAGATACAGATGTGTAGGAACTGCTTTTATACATAATCGATATTTGTGTGAGGGTTCCTTCCATATTTGAACACCTATCCTTTAGTGGACTAATACTATGGTAATTGCAGGCTGATTCATTAAGGCACTGTTAATTGGTTCCTGTATAGCATGCAGGTGATGTTAGTCCTTGGATCCTTTCGGCAATACATCAGAATGTAATAAAGTATTGCTACATGAAAGCTGTCTGTGTATTTCTGTCATAGGTATTTGCAGTCATTGGAGTTGTGTTGGTGACTGACCCTCTTTCGCTATGGTTGCCACCTTTTCAAATGTCCATAGTGGGACATTTTCGGGACACACATCAGATTTTACAGGCCGACACAAACCCACGGTCAGTACAAAGGATAGAACTTTCCTTTTTTGGCTAAATATAAGCTTATTCTTGTAGCAGTTTAGTTGCTTATCCTGTTTCTTGTAACATGTAGGTATTTTAGATACAGAAATAACTATTTTTTGCAACTATTACATTACATATGGAACATAATTATGTCCTACAATCTCAGGACATTTGCCATTTTTAATATTTTTGGTCAGGACACAACCGCCCAAAGAGGGACTGTCTCTCGCAAAGTGGGACAGGTGGTAACCCTATCTTTGGCTCATGTCCATAGCACATATTTGTAATAGTGTATAAGCATATACTCTCCATATCCTTTGTTCATAAAGTTTGGTCGTGGCAGAATGTGTGATTGCTATGGTCCATGTTATAGTCATATATGAACACTTCAACCGCTGTATACGGGATACCTATGGAAAACCAAATGCACACAGTTCTGACGCCCACAGTACCGGGCCCAGACTCCCATACCCCACATTACCGAACACTCAAACTCGTGACAGTCAAACTCGCGAAAGTAACACAAACACGGAACACACACATGCACACACAGACACACTGCTACCCAACACATCCGAACAAACCATCCTACACTATGTATGAGCAGGTGGGCAAGCCTTCCTACAGTCCCTATGTAGGTGGCTGTGCCCCCCCACACCTGCCCTACTTTAATATTCTACCGCCGAGATCGCACAGTCGCACAAAGCAAAGCCACACCCACACATTACAGTCCCCCAGGAACACACACCACACTCAGAATACACACTTACACACACTACAGCCCTCAGAAACACACTTACACACAGTATCCTACCCGAACTGCAACACCAGAAGCACTAACTAAATGTCCCTTAACATCGGGATTTTAAAACTCGTGCTTCTGGTGTTTCGGTACTGTGGTCTTTCGGTCTTTAAGCCTCGTGATTATGCGCGTCGGTATGTCAAGCATTCGGTATTTGGTAGGTGTCCTATTTATATGTACCTCCATGGTTGTGTAGATGTTGTTAACCTATCTATATATCTACATATATATGTATATCCCTACATATCGACATATAACCGTCTCTCTCTCTCTCTCTCACTATATATATATATGTATGTTGATTTATATATATATATATATATATATATATATATATATATATATATATATATATAGCATACACTTTTCATTGGGTACATGGCGATTTGTCCGATTTCCACACATTCCTCCCTTTTGTATTTTAACCTGTCAGAATACGCAACTGCCGTTGATACATCACAGGTAGCTTAGTGGTAGGTTATTGTGAAGATTGATTACATGGTTGTGTGTTCTAATCCTGGCAGTGGTCATTTTACCTCACAGAGCAGGCACTGGTAGTGCAAGGGTGATTAACACACATTTCAGTGGTTCTGTGTTCCAAATGTTTATTATTCTGTGGAATACCACCTATATATGCAAGCTGTGGTTAAGGTATACTATGTAACATGTAAATCATCTCTGACTTTACTGGGATTTGAACCAGGATTGCACAGATATTATGCAAATGCTGTAGCCATTACAATATTGACATTAATGTTCCTTCTGCCTATTTCCTATGTCCATGAATCCTATGTGTAAGCTTGGCTACACAACAGGCGGAGCCACCCACATGCAGTGAGCTTCTCGAAATACCAACATAACACATGAATTGAGAGACTATACATTAACATCCTAACTATATTTGGCATAGTCCCTCACTGACACACTTCAGGGGAAACCTTGATGTGTGACTGGCCAACAGTATATACACCCCTGGGATCATGTGTCCCAGAAACATACAGCCAGGGTGTGGGGGAGCCACAACAGTTTTATAGCTGCAAGACCTGTTGGGGAAATTGAATGCTGTTGGGTTGTCATGTTAACATGCCCTTTTGAGATCACTATGTGCCCCTATCACCCTACAACACCCCAGTCTTCAACAGCTTCCAGCAACTCTGCCTGGAATCACTTCACTGGCTATGCTTGACAGAGGCTCAGTTACTTCATCAATGGTGCAGGTAAAGCCACCACACTGTAGCTATGCTTCTAAATGCCCTTGGGCAGATAGCCTACTACCTATCTGTGAACCTCTACAGTGCAGGCCATCTCCAACATCATATGTGATTATACAGAGTTTTCTGATCACAATATACAGTGTAAAATCACCATGTAGTCAGACAACAGTTAAGTACAGCAATAGCATACAGCCTACTGATACATAATCACTCCAAAAGCCTATCTTGGAAGCTAGCGGACATGTATAGGTTTCAGGCTTTGTATTGCTTACCAGTAGGTTACCTACAGGAAAGATGGGACACAAGCACAGATGGGAAACATGCCTGCAACAATGCCATACCAACTTGCATGTATCAGCCTAAGGCTTTGAAATGCTGGGCAAGGCTATTGGCGCCCCCATGGTGCCATTTTTAGGCAGGTCTCAGAGGTGAATCTCACCTCCATGAATTGCACAATAGCGGAATCAATGAGGGTTAGGCTACTCAACACCAGGGGTAGTACTCACAACATGCGCGCACTCACAGCACCCATCAGTATGGACAACATCTACATCTCTTCTGTGACTGGGACCTGTATAAGGCTCCTGTGAGCACACTGGCACTACCAGACTACAACCCATAACACACATTTCAGCCACTGAACATGGACTGGCACAGACATGGAGGGGGTGTATCCATATTCATTGGGGATACCTACAACTCCAAGTTAGTGGGGCAGCATGATACCGCTGTGATCATCCATGTGCAGCTAACATCTGCCACGACTGCAATGCAAACTGTGAGCTGCTACAGATAATCCTCCATGACCCAGGAGCACCACTACAACTATCTGGAGACAGTGGTGAACATGACAGTCCTACCAGACACCCTGTTATTGGTCAGTGTCGGCTACCCTACACTTAACTGGATAACCTACTTGAGTATTCACTTCCAGGCCCAGCACTGCCTGGGATTTATCACCTCATATGGCCTGTATCAGTTGGTAGGCTGACTAACGAGAGGTGAAAACATACTAGAAGTGGTAATCACTGACATGTGCAACAGGTGCACTACAGCAGAGGTAAACCGGTCACTGTTTAGATCTGACCATGAACTATTCACTGATGATTTCCACTCCCAACCATCTCCCCCACCCAAGGAACACACAGTGGATACCTTTCCTACAGCTAAATTCACAGTACTAATGACAAAGGTGGTAGGGTTCACAGCCCCCATGCTCAGGGATGGCACTGATCAAGATACAGACAGAATTACAAATGCACTCTATAAGCACCTACAAAGATGTATGGGTCGTGCCATCAATGGTAAACCAGGACTCGCTATTCCTACACAAGGACACCAGTCTGCTGAACCCCTGCATTATACAAGCTATACAACAGAAGTAGGACAGTAGTCTAGAACAACAGCAAATACCGAGACATGCAGACATCCTTGACCAGTATTAGCAAGATACTTATGTTACTCATGTAATCATCCAGGGCTGACATCCACAGGTAAATAGGCATGGATTTGGAATATGACCACAAAGGCTTCTTTGGCTATGTCAAGGATGTAAGCAGTAACGCACAGATTTGCAGTGTGCTGGTGCAATATTGCACTGAATATACTGACCCTACTGATATCACCAACACACTTGATGATACATTCGGAGCAAGCTTCACCCCCTACAGGGCCCACAACAATACCCAAAATGTACAGTATCCCAGACATCTGAGACATACAGGTGGTAATGGCCCTTTCAAATGGCATGACAGAGCATCAGTGGAGGCAGATGGTGTCCCAGACTGCATCCTGCAGACACTACAAGACAAAGTGACCCTCCACCTAATATAGCAATTCAACATCATCCTCTACACTGGCTACATGACCATTCACTGACACATAGCAACAGCTATTCCACTCCACCAAGATGATGACACAACTGACCATGGTAACTACCACCCCATAAGCCTGAGTAGCCTGATGTGCACGGCTATGGAGCGCATCCTCATGGCACTCATTAACATAGACAATAGTAGCCTCCAGACACTTGACCCAACCCAGGTCAGCTTGATTGAGTGCAGATCAGTCACCTAGACTTTAGGTGTGGGGTGTGGTAGTTCACACATACTACCTGGCCCTCGCCAAGGGTTTTGACACCATTCCCCACTCAGGTATTACTTCTACACTCACCAGCCACTACATACACCCATACATCACAGGTTGGTTTGCCAACAGGCTTACACACAGAACCCACATGGTAAGCCTAGCAGCCTCCAGTTCCAACTCTTGACAAGTCACAACTGGTGTCCCACAGGACTCAGTCCTGGGACCCCTACTGTTTGCCATATACTTCTCAGAGGTATGGGTTTAACACAGGTGGACTACAGCAGGCCATGTTTGGCAATTACTGCAGACAGGGAGCCATAACTGACAGTCCAGCTGTCACAGACGTCCTTCAAGAGGCCTCACATAGACCAACACAGGGTGTCAGAGCCATGGGCTCCAGCTAAAGGCCACATACTGCATGGTCATTCCATTTTGGGAAACTACACACACACATATTAACACATGAGTGGCAGACACTATAATTCAGATGATGTAATGGGTATGTGGGGACTACATTACATAGTGATCTCTCCTTTGACAGTCATATCTGTGAAGTAGTTAGGACATCCGTCCATGTAGGCCATCTGATTACTTAACGGTTCACATCTAAACAGACCTAGGTTATTGTGCTCCTTTACTCATCACTCATCAATCCCATCATCGAGTATGATAAACCATTTTGGATGTACCTCAGAAGACACATCCGACAGCTGGAAGGGCCATGAACATACCTCACAAAGAGGGATATTGCCCTCAGACATGTGTCCTATGCTGCCAGACTGCATAAACTCTTGCATTACTCAGTGGCATCTCGTTTACTCAGAGATGATATTTGCTGGCCATTAAAGCCATGTCCAAGTCAGGCTTAATGGATATGCTCCACCTATGGGAATCCATGTCACAGTGAGCCACACACTGTAATGAGCTACACTTTGCCACAACCATAACTGGAAGATGCTGGAGTGACAGATTCCTGTCATGGGTACTCCCCATGATTTGGAACTACATCCCTGATTACATTATACGGAGCCCCTCACTAACACTCCAGGGAATCCTTGCAGAGTGGGTGGGGAACAGTGGATACACCCCAGGGATCCTGCAATTGG
The DNA here is from genome assembly GCF_019279795.1 of Protopterus annectens. Lineage (NCBI taxonomy): Eukaryota > Metazoa > Chordata > Ceratodontiformes > Protopteridae > Protopterus > Protopterus annectens. The sequence continues at coordinate 603,793,954 of NC_056739.1, read as the reverse complement.
CTCTGGTCCACAGAGGGCCAGTTAGTTAATCAATGGGGTGGCAACAGCAGACACATTTTGGCTATGCATATGAATGGCCTTGGGCAGTTAGGCATGTACCTACCTATGTACCTATGAACCTATACATACAGTATCGACACATGCTGATAGCTTAATTTACTGTTCAGGTATTGACTTACCTTGTGCCAATGGCAGTTGTGTGTGCAATAGTTGAGGGCTGGCTATGTAGGATGCACACAGTAGACCACCTATACATGACAATTTACAGGTGGTCGTGTGTGTGCCATCTATGTTTGCTGTGTGTACAGGTGGAGAAACGTGCCAGTCCATAGTTACCTACACTGTTAATGTGTGTGCTATACATTCCCCTCTTTGCCAAGGCATGGGCATACTGGGCATGCCTCCGTCTGCCTACTGGGGCTGGCACAGGGTGTTCGTGTTCTGAGTCCCTCTGTGCCTGTGGGGCCCTTGGCAATGGTGGTGGGCTGTGAGGGCCTTCACCATTCTGTCCCTGCTGTAGCTGTTTCGACAGGATCATATTGTGTAGCATGATACATACTATGAAGATGTGGGCATACATGTCTGGAGAGTACTGCAAGGCTCCACCAGATATATCCAAGCAATGGAACCATGATTTCAGCATCCCATACACATGCTCTATGATGATTCTGGTTTCTGCGTGTGCCTCATTATGGCATTCTTACATGGGTGTGTGTGCATTTCTGATGGGAGTCATCATCCATGGTTCCAGTGCATAGCCAGCATCCCCCACCAGGTGGCCATATGGGATGTCCCCCCTGGCAAATACCTGATACAACTATGAGGCATGCCAGATGTGGGAGTCATGATAGCTTCCAGGGCTGCCAGCACACACATCCATGATAATGCCCTGGGCATTGCACACAACCTGGCAGTTGATGTAGGTGTATCCCTTGCGGTTTACCCTGCTCACCGGGTGGCATCTTGATGTGTATGTGTGTGCAGTCTATTGCACCCAGTACCTCCGGGTAGTCTGCCACATGGTGGAAGAGACGCATATTGCTGGCCAACTCCTCCTGTGTTCGGGGGAAGTATATGTGCTCATTGGCATGTGGTAACATGCCATCCAGGAACTGGTGGAGTATCCTGGATGCTGATGCCTGTGAGATCCCCATGATATCCCCAGTTGGCCTTTGAAAGGTACCTGTGGCTAGTATTCTCAAGCTTACACATACCTTCATATCCACTGGGATGGGTTCCCCTCTGTTATTTCTGGCTATGAGGCATGGCTGGCACAGCTCAACAAGTTGCTGTATGGTGTCCCTGCCCACACTGTAATGCTCTACTATCTCCAGATCATGTAGCCCCTGGCAGGTTACCCTGGATCTGAACACTCTTCTCCTCCTCCGGTGCCTGAGATGGTTGTCAGCATCATCCTCCACATCACCGTCAGTCTCCAAAACATGCTGGTGAATCAAAGCTATGGCAGCCCATAACATGTACATATTAAAAGTTTCCCATCTGTATACACCAATGGTGCAGAGTGTCTGGGAATACACAAGTGTGTGTGAGGTGCTTTCACACTTTATACTATTGTGCAATGGATGCTGCTGGTGTAATTGGGTGTGTATGTGTAATTCCAGCTGCATGATATCTTAATTTTGGGTTTTACAGCAGGTACTACTATTGTGGGGCTTTTGGTGTTGAATTACATTTGGCTGCCATGATTCATCGATTGCCCTTTACTTCACTTTTCAACCGGATTCCCCTCCCATTGTCAGGCATGCATCCAGCTGCCAGCTTTCTTGTTTTGTACTTTCCCAACCCAGGATTGTGTAGCAAAATGTGTTATGTAGCTGATCTACTGCAAGTTTTCTTTGTTCTGCTGTGACAGTTCTCTTTTCTTTGCAGTATGGCACCTCCCCTTTCCTGTTCTGCAGGTATTTGCTAGCAGCCTTGTTAGCTGTTGTCAGTGGCCCACTGTGAGTTTCTAGGTGTTAATTACTCATTTGTACTCCAATTACCATGCTGCAACATTTCCTTATTGTCTTCCCATATCCTTCCTATTTCAGCTGTAGTGCGCACCCCGCACAGCCGTTTACCGGGTTTCGAGCGTGTTTTCATCCATGTTCACATGCACTTTCGGTTACCTTGTGTGCTCTCAGCTAAGCAAAGCTATGGCTACTTCCACACCCCTATCCTGTGGCTTTGCTTAGCAACAGGCAACCCGGATTAGCAGTGCTCCAATGTGCTTACAGCTAAGGTGGCGCACTCCACTCTTGATGTCATCTTTATCTCCAGGCCACACCTTGGTGTTGTACCGCTATGCTGTGAGGTACATCCTTACGCCAGCGGGGATTTTGCGATTTAGCATTACTTGTCTCATTTGCATGGCATTGACTACTAATTCCTAGTTACCGTGCAGACCACTGTCACAGACCCTTAGCAACCCTTGCAACATGGTTGTGGTGTAGCATGCGTGCCATTGACTATTATGGGGAATTCATGAAATGTGTTACATTGCTGTTTTATTACATATAAATATATTTTCATTGTGATCCCGTTTGCACATCGATGTACTGCGATTTTACTTTGCGTTAGTGTGACCATGACATTAAATGTTCTTTTTTATGTGTTGTGCATGTTTTTTATGGCAATGGCTATATATTTAGTCATTGGCATATATTAACAGTATAATACGTGAGTTTGGTCCACTGTCATGGCTCCGATTTTATGTTTGAAAAAATGTAAACCATTTTTTTGGTTTACATTTCTGCATGCTCACGCTACTCCTGCAGCACTTCATGAATCGCTATATACCTTCATTTGCATGCTACACTGCTGCACGTGGGGTAATTAGCATACATGCGCTGGGAGCTGCGCAGCTGTGGCATACGCTGGTAGTGCACATGGAAACAGCTCATATCTGAATCTCTCTGCGGCCATATTTGGTGTTAGATCACCGATGCTACGTATGCACCTGGCGCAAGCTTCATGAATCCCAGGGAAAGCCTAGAGGGGAGAGGTGCAGGCCATCTCTGGTAAAGCAATGTGATCTGTTGATTTGCCAGAGAACCACAAGTTTAATATAGAAAAGACCAAAAATATGAGGCAAACATCTGGACATTCTGCAAAATTCTAGAGATTTGAAAGGTATTTAATACCATGTTTGCTTTATCTTGTAGTTCGTATAACAAATTTATATCGTGAATCACATCTGAAAATGGTTTACCTGTGAAAAGTCTAGCAGAACCTACAAAAGCAGCAAATAAAAACTAAGTAAACTAATAACAAAAGAACTAAAACAAAATTAATTACACAAATTCTTAGTATCAACTGAAACATTTTTTTTTTCTTGTTTGATGATGCCTGTATAACAATCAGTCTTTCCAGTTTAGGGATATTGGGGAACGTTGATTTTTTTCATCAGTTAGCTTATTTCAAATACAGTTATGTCTTCTTCTGAAGGTGTATTAGATATTAGTGCCCACTGATAGGTTAATGGACTTTTCTCCTTTAGACTCAAGTCCTATCTCAAATCTCCTATCCTGCCAGATATTGCTGTTTTCTAAGTGAATGAATCACTGATTACATATTTAGTTCTAACTCCTTATGGTTCATAATGGCATTGAATAGTACAGTGATGCCGGCATGACAAATTATTTTTTAAAAAAAAGTATATATGCAACTTCGTAAATATGTCATTAAATATTACATTGACTTGGCTTGTTTTCATTTTCATAGGTTTTAACTGTCTTAATCTGCAGTCATGTGATCACATGAAGTACTTTACTTCAAATCTGTAGTTAGAGAAGAACAACTTTCTCTAAATTTTAACATTTTATATTTTTGTACATTCGCAGATTATTTGATTGTTTAGTTACCATCTTGTTTCTTCAGTAAATCTCACAGCAAGTACTAATAAGCATCATGCTAAATATTGAACCCACACTTGACAGAGCTTCTGAAACATTCCAGTAATGACAAACTACGCTGGAAATGACTAGTAATTTTAAGTTGTCATTTTGATTACCTTTTCCACTTGAGGACTCATGCCTTATGAGACACAGAGCTAAGATGACAAGTTTTGAAGAAGAAAATGGCTTGTGATGGCAGTGCTGTAAGGTAAAATATTATAACAGTTAGTGTTATGTAGTTTTGCAATTTCTGCATATTCAGAATAGCATGGCATTGCAAAATGAATGTGAAATGCTTAGTACTGGCTGAACAGATAAAGCAGGAGAAATATATTTATTTGCTGTGCTGGAATTCTGTATCTGAAAATGGCTGCTGAGGAATCAGTAAGAGCTAGTGAGAGTAATGGATAGAGCATTCCATTTGTGGATACTTTAACTGGGTGGGGATGTATATCACTGTATTAATATAAGATAAGAAAAATCATCATCAATTCTATATACTTGGGAGGGAGGTGCCAAGACACCTATTTATACATTGTGGTATATATCATGAAAAGCAAAGCTAATTCTACCTCGGGCAAATAAACAATCCCCGGGATTCAAGAAGCTTGGCGCAAGGACGGTTTTAGCCATGCGCTGAGCGTCCTCACTACAGATGGTGCAGCAGCACCATATGAATATGTATGCACCCTTGACATGCACAGGAAACGTGTGGGAGTGCAGGGGGAGTGTACAAGTGCTCTATGGAAGCGTAAACATGCCCCAACAGTTGCAAAACCTACTATGCCTACTAGTAGAGCCCACCTTTAATAGTAAGTCAGTAATTCAGTGTCTGTAGATACCGAAATGTATGCTAAGCATACAAGAGTGTCTACGAACAGTGAAATAAAATTGAAGTAGTAAACATACAAGCACATAATGGAATGTTGAGCCCTGTCCCTAGAACTTTCACAATTAGATTCCCCGTGTCCCTATTATACATTTGAATTGCTGCAATATCGAAGGTGTAAGCAAAGCGCAGCATGTTTGTGTGTCGCTGCCTTCCGCCGAGCGTGGCTTACACATCAAATTCATTCAAATAGAGAAAAACATGCAGAATCAATGTAAATTTCAACAGTGCAGTGTTTAGAGCATCCACCTAACAAACAGGCATTCATGGTTCAAGCCCAACAATAACACATATCATTTTCTATGTGGAATGAATGTCGTTTTGCTGTAAAACCGACATAAGAATATCGCATGAGATATTTAACTTAAATATCATTCAAGCAAAGTGGCACTGTCATAATGAATAAGGCACTAGTAAGCAGGTGTAACCATAAATAAGCAGCAGTAAACACATATAAGTAGCAGTAAGCAAGTTTGAGTGCGCTTGCGCGGGTCTAAGCAGTGCCCAGCATAGGAAATGTATATAAGTATGTACAGATATATAATATATATACATATATATATATATATATATATATATATATATATATATAATATATACATAAGTTCTATCTCTTTCATTTCCCCTGCTATAAAACCCACATTTGCAAGGTTTTTGTGCTACTATACAGCTCAGCAAGCTCCTGCCTGGTGCTCTGCAGAGTTCTACAGCAGCAGACAGACAAAAGAGAGACTTTGGAGTGATTAAGTATAATTTTTCTGCATTTTCTTGCTGCCTTTAGCTAATTCTGCCAAAAACGACAATTTTCTAGAGTTTCTGTGATTTAGAAAGCTTGTTTCAGCTACACATTGTACTTATTTTACTGCCTGCACTTTAACAAAGTCGTTTTTTTGTTTAAATTATCTGTTTAACTGTTGTAGGCTACACACTCAAGTGTTATAGCCATTTCTGTGCATTTAAAGTGTTTTGTTTTATTGTATTAAAAACCAAATAGCTGCAATATAATAATCCAATAGGAAAGAAAAACACCAGTTAATGCGATGGCAGAACAATATGCTCAATGTTCAAGTTTGCGTAGATGGAATACGCTTGCAACTACTAGGCAGTATTCACTTCACCAAAAATCAATGTCCATATGAGATAGATTAAAACAATTTATTAACAAACAGCAACGGCAAGCGCTTTCACCATAAAAGGCTTCCTCAGTCCAACTGCATAGTTTAATTAACAATCCTCTTATATATTAATCAATTTAATGACATAATTTCCTGTTATCAATTAAGTAAAAGTATTTTTCATAACATTACATAAATATCAAAATGCTTATATATAAAAATAAAAATATCTATATGATATACATTAAAACGATATACATCCATGTTAATATTCTTAAAAATATATGAAAAGATGTCATACCTAGATGATATATATATATAATAAACTGATATGCAATATATATATAAACTAAAAGACAATAACATGCTAAATGGACCTTAGCTAATGGCAGATTGGGAGTGTAGATGCCTGTTTAAATTGGACTATTTTTTATGATATGTAAAGTTTTACGCCCGTTTTGTGGATGATTTATTTTTCATTTGGAATTCGGATGAAACAACGTTAGATGAATTTCTGAAACAAATTAACGGGTTAACCAGTTATTTAAAATTTACTATGATTGCATCTAGAGAAAGAATGTCCTTCTTAGATGTATTTGTAGAAAGATTACCTGATGGTTTACTAAATGCGGGTGTCTTCAGGAAAACGTGTTATAGGAATGCTATGCTACATAGATCTAGCATGCATCCTGAATATGTATTTAAAAATATCATACGGGGACAAACTATGAGAGTTTCACATTTGAATTCTTTGGAAAAGGGATTTAACAATGAGTTGAAGGCACTTGAACGTAAATTTATGGATAGATCATATAGTTATGATGAAATAACACATGGGTTTGCTGGAATACAAGATCTTAGGCAAGAAAGAGTGCAACCGTATTTTGCCTCAGCGAATGTATATGATAAGTCACAAGATAATAAGATAAATCAGCGAGTGAATGTGAACATATATTATACTCAAGATGTTAATCAAATTAGAGGTGCTTATATTAAATTTTGGGATATATTAAAAGTTGAACCTACATTAAAGGAATTTATATGGGATAGACCTAAATTTATTTATAAAAATAAAACAAACTTATATAGAATGTTATGTGGCCCCAATAGGCTACAGGGTAGATCGTATAAAGACAATAGTGAGAACAAATATACTAGGCCATGTAATAGATGTAGGTATTGTGAATATATAAAGACATCTGGTAGGTTTATACATCCAGTTACGAGACACCCATTCTATTTTCATGCTGAGGCAGATTGTGGTACACAACATTTAGTGTACCTTGCTACCTGTTCTGTCTGTTCTGCCTACTATGTAGGCAAGACTGATAGAAAATTAAAGGAAAGAATCAAAGAACATGTATATAATATTAAAATCAAATGTAATAAAAATGCCTTGGCTAAACACGTGAATGAAACTTCCCCTGATCATATGTTTAAATTTCAAGCTATTTGTATGAATTATGTTAACATTAGAAGGGGCGATGTTAGGAATACCACCGAACAGTTTGGGAGCAAATGGATCATTATACTAAGGGCGGATAGATACCCTGGACTTAATGACAGGGTTCCTATTAAACCCATTCTAAAAGGTAGACCATTGAGGAAATAGCATATGTTTAGCTATTTATAGGATTCCTTACATACTTATTGTTTATATATGATATTATTAAATTTTGAATATTATTGCAGACATTCCTTAGTGTATATAATAGTATTTCTATCATTAGCTAAGGTCCATTTAGCATGTTATTGTATTTTAGTTTATATATATATTGCATATCAGTTTATTATATATATATATATATATATATATATATATATATATATATTATCTAGGTATGACATCTTTTCATATATTTTTAAGAATATTAACATGGATGTATATTGTTTTAATGTATATCATATAGATGTTTTTATTTTTATTTTTATATATAAGCATTTTGATATTTATGTAATGTTATGAAAAATATTTTTACTTAATTGATAACAGGAAATGATGTCATTAAATTGATTAATATATAAGAAGATTGTTAATTAAACAATGCAGTTGGCCTGAGGATGCCTTTTATGGTGAAAGCGCTTGCCGTTGCTGTTTGTTAATAAACTGTTTTAAACTATCTCGTATGGACGTTGATTTTTGGTGAAGTGAATACTGCCTAGTAGTTGCAAGCGTATTCCATCTACGCAAACTTGAACATTGAGCATATTGTTCTGCCATCGCATTAACTGGTGTTTTTCTTTTTTTTATTATAACTGTTTTATTTTCTGAAAAAAAAAACAGAAAAAACAAAAAAAATAATGTACTTGTTTTCCCACCTTTCTAAGCTAGTATAGTTCAGTTTTCAGGTTAGTGCTGAATTCAGGGCTATGTTACAAGTTTCTGTGTTTGCCCTTACCTTACTTGGATAGAAGGAGGTTTCTCTGTTTACTGTGAGAGAGAGAGAGCATTGAGCAACCTATCTGTCCCTGGAGGAGTGGTTTCATCCCAGAAATTAGTAGTTTATTGGCCATTTTGGGATAATTTCTATCTTTTTCATTTCCCTGCTATAAAACCCACATTTGCAAGGTTTTTGTGCTAGTATACAGCTCAGCAAGCTCCTGTTTAGCTGTTGTAGGCTACACACTCAAGTGTGATAGCCATTTCTGTGCATTTAAAGTGTTTGTTTGATTGTATCTGCTTTATTTTTTTCTGAAAAAAAAAAAAATACTTGTTTTCCTGCCTTTCTAAGCTAGTATAGTCCAGTTTTCAGGTTAGTGCTGAATTCAGGGCTGTGTTACAAGTTTCTGTGTTTGCCCATACCTTACTTGGATAGAAGGATGTTTCTCTTTTCACTGTGAGAGAGGGAGCTTTGAGCATCCTATCTGTCCCTGGAGGAGTGGTTTCAGCCCAGAAATTAGTAGTTTATTGGCCATTTTTGGGCTAATTTCTATCTCTTTCATTTCCCTGCTAGAAAACCCACATTTGCGCAGTTTTGTGTCCCGGGGAGCGCCAGTTAGCTAGAGTATAACTCTTCCTGGCTCCACAAAGTCTGCTGTTCAATTTTTCCCTTGGAACTATTCAAACTTTCAACTTAAGCACTCAAACCATTCATTTCTCATACCGGCACTTGGTCAAAACTCATAGTAAGCACTAATAAACCTTAGCACTAGACCCCCCTTATACTGTAGAGAAGGACAAGGCTCTCTATTCGACCTTACCAGCCAATCAATAATACAGTTCACTGTACCTATCCAGACATGTCCAAAGGGCAGTTTCAGGTGTACTCTCTGGTCCAACTGGTGAATCTGGGCATTTTGAGGCAATGTTACAATTGCCTCATGTACACAGACAACCCTCTCCTCTTTCTACCAAACACTAATACATGCGAGAGATGCAATTATACAGCCAAACTGGAGACTAAGCTCTCTCAACCCAAGACTGGACTAGGCAGTCAAGAGGAGAAGGGAATTACTTGCATCACACCACCAGTCTCACATAGACCTATGAAACCAGGACCGGCAAAAAACACACATAAATATACGAAAACATACTCGGAGGCTCTAAATAAAAATCTGCAGAAGCAACAGAGACCTCCAAAGCAGACATCCAAGCAACCTACACCCCCCCCAACACAAACCATGAAACACATACTTCACAAAACCAGTGTGCCACACAATCACAGCCCTTAAGGCAAAATAACATGCCCAACACACTAGTAATAGGTGACTCTATAGTCAGGCACACTGATGTCCCACTCACTAGGCTGAACAAGGAGAAGGTTACTGTTAGCTGCCTGTCGGGTGCCAGGATCCGCCACATAACACAAACACTCAGGTCACTCCAGAACAAGTACAAATATGTCCATGTTGGTGTGAATGACCTGAGCTGTACCTCCCTGGACTACATGAAAAGAGCCATGGAGGAGCTCTCTGATCACGTAGCCCAGGCCAGTATGAACCTGACCCTGAGTAGCATCCTGCTCTAACAAAGAATGATACCACGGTATAGAGAAAAAAATTTCAATTTCAACAATTGGCTAAGCTTCTGGTGTCATTCAAAGGGGATCCAGTGTCTGTCAGCCTGGGATGACATGCTCGACAAGCCACGCTGCTTCGCTAGAGATGGCTTGAACTTGTCACCCTTAAGCTTTTGAATACTGGCCAAGGCTCTTGCCACCCCCATAGCGCCTTTTTTAGGCAAGGCTCAAAAGACAAACCCACCACTGTAAATAGCACAAGTAACAAAAAACTGAGGGTACTGTTACTCAATGCCAGAAGTCTAAACCTCAAAATGCATGTACTCGAGGCACGCCTCAGCATGGAGAAAATCGATATATGTGCAGTAACAGAAACCTGGTTTAAGGCTCCAGAGAGTACCCCAGCACTACCAGGCTACAACTCATACCATACATTTTGGCCACAAAACCCGGACCGAAATACAAAAGGTGGGGGAGTATCCATATTCATCAAGGATACCCATACCTCCAGGTTAGTGGCACAGCATGATGCTTCAGAGATCATCCATGTTCAACTAACAATGGGCAAAACTGCTATTCAAATTATAGCTTGCTACAGATCACCCACCATGTCCCAGGACCGCCACTCTGCATTTCTGGAAACACTGGGAAACATAAAGGTCCTACCAAACCACCTGATATTGGGTGATTTCAATTACCCAAACATTAACTGGGAGAACTACTCAAGTACAAACTCCCTTGCCCAACATTTCCTAGAATTTATAAACTCAAATGCCCTGGATCAACTGGTCAATACCCCCACCAGAGGTGACAACATATTGGACCTGGTCATCACCAACATGGGTGATCAGTGTTCCACACCGGAGGTCAACCCCTTGCTGCTTAGATCTGACCATAAACTAATCACTCTGGATAGCCACATTCCGTCACCACCCTTCGGTCAAAGAAACCACCATGAAAAACTTTTCAAAAGCAAACTTCAGTTACTTAAGACCAAGGTGGGAAGTTTCAAAGCCCCCATGCTAAAGGATAACATTGTCCAAGCTGCAAAATCCTTTACTAATGCACTCTACGGGCACCTACAAGAATGCATGGATCGTGCTATCCCAAACAAAACCAAGACTTGCTCCTCCAAGAAAAGGAAACCAGTCTGCTGGACTCCTGCCATAAACAAGCTATACAATAGAAGGAGGAAACTAGTACAGAAAAGAGTAAAATCCCAAGAAGGGGAGACATCCCTGATCAGTATCAGTAAGAAATTACGTTCCCTCATAAAATCATCCAAGGCTAGCTTCAAAAGAAAAATTGCCATGGACTCCAAAGATAATGACAAGGCATTCTTTAGCTATGTCAAGAATCTAAATGGCAATTCTCAGATCTGCTCAGAGTTAGTGCAGAATGACACAAAATACACTGAACCGACCGATATGACCAACATCCTGGCAGACAGGTTCAGTGCAAACTTCACCCCCCTCTCACCCCAAAAAGGACCCATAACTATATCAGAAGAATGTAGTGCCCCTGAAAACACAGACACTCAGGTTAAAACAGCCCTCTTCAAAGCCACAAACACAGCATAAATGGGACAGGACGGTGCCCCAGGCTGCGTCCTACATGAGCTCAAAGATGAACTAACCCCTCACCTAAACACACTGTTTAAACTCAGCCTCTCCACAGGCTATGTGCCCACAGAGTGGCGCACTGCAATGGTTTATTCCACTCCACAAAGGTGAAGCCACAACAGACCCTGGGAACTATCATCCTATAAGCCTGACTAACTTGGTCCGCAAAGCTATGGAGTGCATCATCATGGATCTCATTAACAGAAACATTGGAAACCTCCAAACAATGGCCCTACCCAGTTCGGCTTTGTTAAGTGCAGATCATGCATCCTAAACCTGGTGAACTTCTTTGAGACAGTTGCCAAGGCTACAGACGAGGGAAAGGTGGTCCACACAGCCTACCTAGACCTTGCAAAGGCATTCAACACCATTCCCCACTCAGGTATTATAGACAAGCTCACCAGCCTGAACATAAACCCCTACGACACGAGATGGGTTGCCAACTGGCTCACAGACAGAACCCACATAGTAAGAGTTGCAAGAGCTAGGTCTGACTCTAAACTAGTTACAAGTGGCATTCCCCAGGGCTCAGTCCTAGGACCCCTCCTGTTCAGAATATACTTCTCAGAGATACAGGCAAGCACAGGAGGACTATGGCTGACAAAGTTCGCAGACGACTGCAAACTAGGGTCTATAATTGACTCTCTGGCTGACACAGACATCCTCCAAAAGGGTCTCACTGAGACAGATACCTGGTGTCAAAACCATGGCCTCAAGCTAAATGCCAAAAAGTGCATAGTCATCGCCTTTGGAAAAAACAAAGTACCCACAAACTACCACATAGGTGGTAGCCCCCTAAATACGGAAGACGTAATAAGGGATCTGGGGACCCACGTAGATAGTAACCTCTCCTTTGATAATCGCATTTCCAAAGTGGTTAGAAAATCCTTCAATGTGGACCACCTAATCACAAAAGGGTTTGCATCCAGATCGAAAGAGGTCATTGAGCCCCTCTATGTATCACTCATCACACCCATCATAGAGTACAATGCCCCATTTGGGATGTACCTTACAAGACACCTGCAACAACTGGAAAGACCACAGAAGTACCTCACCAAGAGGATCACTGGCCTCAAGCAGATGCCCTATGCAGCTTGGCTGCATACCGCCTACTCAGAGGTGATCTCTGCCTGACATACAAGGCCATGTCCAACCCAGAATTGATGGACATGCTCCACCTAAAGAAAACCATATCCCCTCGAGCCGCACGCTCCAGGGATCTAAACCTCACCACAACAATAAATAGGGCGTGCTGGAGGGATAGATTCCTGTCCCAGAGACTTCCCATGCTCTGGAACAAGATTCCAATCTACATTAGGCAGAGCTCCTCGCTAACCCTCTTCAAGGGAAACCTTGATGAGTGGATGGGAAACAGAAAGTTTACCCCAGGGATCATTTCAATGGCTCTGCTGCACAGAGGCACAGGGAAGTAATCTAAGGGGGCGGCGAAAGCCAACACATTCCAGCTAGGCTTATAAATGCCGTCGGGCAGATAGCCTAGTTCCTACCTATGAACCTATGAACATATATATATATATATATATATATATATATATATATATATATGAAGAAAGAACGATGTAACAATAAAGCATACAAAAGGAATGAGAAGGGAATCAACAGCAACCCCAGTATTATATAGCGCTGTCAGCATATGTCATATCAAGCTGGGCAGGAGTGAGCAAAGCACTGCTACTCACACCACAGGCAGGATATTACCAATGGGAGTAACATTGTTGATCTGCTAAGTCTACTTTACACACAGTGGGTAGTCCCTGGTGGGACTACCCAAAAACTGATAGGCTATTTGGCCATCCGACCGTTACACAAGCAAGGTCAGGTATGTTCAACGACTAAATGGTGGGAGAGCCTGGGAATACATGGGTTGGGACAACATACATGTAGGGGTCCTAACGCTTGGGAGACGGCAATGTGTGGAGGTGTGTCATGGCTGCGGTAACAACTGGACAATGGATGGTATGCGTGTATGTTGAACTCGGGTGGGGTGGAGGAACTATGGGTATAAAATTATGGAGCCAGGCATGCCAGGGTTGGATGGGCTGGTTCTAATTGGACCACTCTGTGGGAGGTCAGCGAGTTTGTTATAAGTATATATGCATACACACATGCAGACATCAATATGTAGAAGTACATTCTCTGTAACACATTCATTCCATTTGCAGGCATAAATAACATGAATGTGCCCTTACAAATCTCAACAGTAGATAGAATAATAGGTTGTGCATAAGAGGAAAGGGACGAAACTGCTAAAACACAGAAGTGTGTCTGAAGTCAGTGCTGTGCTGAAAAAAATCAAATGTGAGGACTTTGCCATACATGGAATCATTCCTGTGATCTGCCTGCTACGGCAACGCCAATTACCAAACTGGTCTATTTGTAAAAGAAATATGTCGAACACGTACATAATTAGGCTCTCATGTATAATGTGTGCGTTACCACATAGTCATACTTATTAATTTATTGTAGTGTCATGTTAACGGGAGTAAGGATGTAATGAAGTATAGAGTCTAATCTTGACATAAACACATGCGTGTCCCATGTGGGACAACCCAAAAATTGTGAATAGTGTCCTTTTGGTCGCTCATGTCACCAATGTTTGTGGACTAAAAGTTTGGGAGTTCTGAGGATACGTGGAGTGAGTCAACTGATGGGATGGGTCTATAGGAGTAGGGAGTGGCCAATGTGCAGTGGTGTGGATACACCGCAAATCCTACTGGAGAATGGATGACTGCAGTGTTAGGGAGGCATTGGGGTGTGTGTTTGGGGAACCAGGAGCCATGGGTATATCAGTATATATGCAAGGGAAGCAGCACAGCAGTAGTGTATTGGTTAGAGCAACCACCTAACGAACAGACATTCCCGTATCGAATCCCACTGCATCACATACCATTTAGCATCGATAATCTGTACATGAACATATTGCGACATCTGTCTACTGTATAACCTGCAAAATAACAATTAAATGTTAACTGGAGTGAAGTGTCATTGTCATAATGAATTAGGCACTAGTAAGGAGGTTTAAGCATATATAAACACCAGCAAGTGTCTGTAAGTGCGTTTGCGCAGGGTATGCATTGCTTTACAGACACACATATATGTATATATATATATATATATATATATATATATATATATATATATATATATATATATATATAAATATATATATCAAAAGAACTGCTGGTAACAAATTTGCACGGATTCCCCAATGAGTGCTTGCTCACCTTAAATGTAACAAATGGAAGAACACGCTTCTCTCCTTAGTATGAAAAACTGGCGTTTATTACCCAAAACATGAAAAACAAAATGATACATCCAAACAGTGGATAAGTGCTTTCACCCGTTTATCGGGCTTCTTCAGAACACTGTGTAATAAATTAAGACGCCTTAAATAGTTTTTTTGGTGCCAAACAAGTTTCAAAATGTTAAGGGACAATGCCCTATTATTGTATTCACCGTAAACATACATTAGCATCACTTCCCTACATAAAATCTAATCTGCTGTAAATTAAAAATAATAATATTAATATTTGTGTTAAAAATGGCCATTCTGTGAGGAACATGAATCATTAACCTCATGATAGTTTGTAATAATGAGATTGTGACCCTCCAATACTACTTATGGTATATAAGTGTATTTAGTCAACAAATTCAGGTGTAGATGTCTCACAAAATTACATCTTGATATAATATACTAAAATGATCTTAAATATTTGTATGAAAATGCTAGTAATAACATTGCTGTGGTGTCTGCAAAAGTATCCATTCATCTATAACATACAGTCAAGCCCTTACTGCTCATTCTACTAAAACTCAATAATCATATTGTATAAATTGACTGACTGATTTTTACCCTTAAGAACCTTATTAAACAATGATTTAAAATTACTTAAATTGCTTACTTTAATTATATGTACATACTTTGTCACTAATAGTCGCTGATAAATAACTGTATATAACTGAAGTACTATTTCAAAATTCCTATCTACTGCAAAATGTCCTTTTATTAACTTATATCATACTTCATTAGTTATTAAAACCTAAACTAGGCAGATGCTAATACCTGCAATATTACGACATTGCTATTGTTAGTAGATTTCATTTCTAAGTTCTGTCACAAATTGACAACACTTCCTAAAATATCGCTTACGCTGTTACTACCTAAAAAGACCAAAATACATACTTCCTATCCCACTAATCATAATGTGTGTGTGCAAAATGCACCAGATAGGTAAATTTTGTTCATAAGGGTAACTAAACACTATCATATAATCTATTTTAAAAAATGCCGCTAATCTGCGATAATATCACAATGACAAAATACCCCATAAGTATTTAAAAAATACCCAATAATTTTTAAGATATTAAAAAATTAAAAAATATTCCTAATCATTTATGTAAGTAAAGTTGTGCCTTCCTTGCACACTAGCTAATCTATCCAAGGGTAATGTAAATAAATAAAGTTAGTCAATACTATAATAAAAATGCCTATCCTGAAAAAAGGGGGAATGCTGATAAAGATGTGTCCATAACAAATTTTTATATACAAATTGTTAAAAAATATTATAAGTTAATTTTAAATAATCAGGAAGGGATCTGGTAAAGGGTACTTAAAAACCTGTCTGAAAATATTAATGTAATAAAATGGGTTTTAATGAAATGCTTTCATTTAACCCAGGAGTGGTGGTTGCATCCAAAAAAAATTGCCATCATACTTCCTTAAATAATAAACACATTTTAGGGTCACCCCCTCTTGGATCAAATTTGATAATATCTATAATTGAAAATTTAAATCCTTTGGTGTGCCCCTTGGTTTCTATGTGTCTAGATAAGGCGTTAGTGGAATACTTCTTCTTAATTTTGTAATTATGTTCATAAATAGGTTTATTTAACCCTCTCTCAGTCTTTCCCACATAGAAACAGGGACATTGATTACACATCGCTAGATATACAACCATTTTTGAGTTGCAGTTGCCCTTTAAAAACTTTATTCTAGTTCTCGTAATATTTTGTAACTTAATTTCCTTATTTTCACATTGACTGCAACATGCACATTTCTTAGTATAATTTTCCATTGGTGTGTTATTCTTCCTATCATGTTGTGTATGTTTTTGCAATAATGTTTTTAAATTGTTACCCATCTTATATACTATTCCTAGTTTTGTTCCCATCATGTCTGACAGTATGGTGTCACTTGTTATTAAATGCCAATATTTAGTCAATAAATCAATAATATCACTAGATAAGGGACTATATAACATAATATATGCTCTCTGATGGTTACTATTAGTAATATTCCCAACATTGATACTCCTATTGGTATGGGGATCTCCTGATAGTTGTCCCCCTATTCCAAGTAATGGTTTATATTTCTTCCCCCATTCTTCTAAAATATATTGGGTCACATTGTCCATCATATCAACAGGGTATCCTCTGTCTTTGAACAAATTAGTTATATTGATCAATTCACTGACCAAGATTGTATGGTCAGAAGTCATTCTACAGGCCCTAATACATTGACCCTTAAAAATGTTGTATTTTAGTTTGGGGGGTGGTAACTGTTATAATCTAAGTAGTCGTTAGAAAATGTACTTTTCCTGTGTATTCTGGAAAATAATTTTCCGTCATATTCATAAATGTATGTATCCAAATAAGCTATACCAGTTGTATTGTATGAATGAGTAAATTTTAGATATTCATTACTATCGTTAAGGAACTGTAAAAATTATTCTAATTTTTCAATACTGGAGTTCCAAAGGATGTAGATGTCATCAAGAAATCTAGAATAGTATCTGATGTGGGGGAAATAAGAACAAGGGAACAAAGTGTTGAGTTCCCAATCCAACATGACCAGGTTGGCAAATATGGGAGCACAAGCTGCTCCCATAGCTACCCCCCTGGTCTGTTTGAAGTATTCCCCTTCAAAATAGATGAAATAGTTCTCTAAAACAATACTCATACACTCGGTAATTAGATTGACTTCATCCCATTCAAGATTTGAATATTTACTAATACTGTTAGAAAAGGCCTCAATTCCTTCTTCTTTGGGTATGCAAGAAAATAAATCTATCACATCTATGGTGACAAATAACAAACCTTTACTCCATTTGTTCCTGCACTAACCCTGGCTAACATCCTACATCTCAACAACATTGTAAACTTACTGTCTTGCATTTTTACAATATCCCTTACTGCCCTTGCTAAGCTCATTCAAAGTATTGTAGTTTAATACTATTAATGAATGTTCTCTATTGCTACTATGTGTGTGTGTGTGTGTGTGTGGGGGGGGGGGGGATAAATAAACATTTTTTTAATTTTTGCTTACTTAAACTCCTACCACTTTCTAATTTAGTTTTTTGCATGTATCTTTACTGTTACCCCTTTGTATATCTTATACTATAGTTTTATATTTTATATTTTGTATTTTGCATTTTTTTATTTTTTCTATTCCATATGCCTTTGGAGCTTTTCTCCCCGGGCCTCTACTGAAAATGGACATGTATCCAGCTAGACTAGCCCGGTCAACAAATGTAAAATAAAATAAATAAATAAAAAATAAATTTGTCAATGGGATATACCTTCAGAAATTCCCAGGAGTCTTTTACCATGTGTGGTAATTTGTCATAAATATGTTTAAGTTTCACATCTATATATTTTCCTATTGGAAAAGTTTTCAATTCACTTCCAGATATGATAGGTCTAAAGTGGGGATCATCTATACTTTTATGAATTTTAGGTATTTCTACCAATGTAGCTAATCTTGGATATTTTACTGTCATGAATTTATATATCTCTCCTGATCCTACCATCTATTAAATATTCCTCTAAGTATGAGTCAATTCTCCGGTAGGCAATATTGATTTCATTACTGATATAAATTCACAATTGCCTGTGTCATAAAGTTTGTCATACATCTTATTATTATATTCGTGACTCTCATATATTACTATTCCCCCACCTTTATCTGGTTTCATCACCCTTATGCTAGAATCTGTTTGTAGTTCTTTTAATGTTTCATTTTCTCCAGTGGTTAAATTACTACAATTTGTATTAAGCTGTGTCCTATATAAATTGTAAAGTTCCCTAGTCATAATTCTTTCATATGTTTCAACCACTGGATAACCAGGGGGTATGAAAGAACTCTTTACAACCAAATCAGAAGTAATTCTGTTTGATGTATTTTCTTGTTGTTGCCTTTTCTTATGACCTCTATCATTGAACATGACAGCTAAATTAATCTTTCTTGTGAATTTTTTTAATTCACATATACTATCTACCAGATTAAACCTAGGTGTGGGAATGAATTACATTCCTTTGGCTAAGATACTAAAATGACCTTCATGTATTTCCAATTTGGAATAATTGTAGATGTTGAATCCATTTAAACTATACAAAAAGTCTCCTGTTTTCCTTATTTGATTATTTCTAAGACTATCTGTACTTACCATCTCCTGTTGTTGTAGTAGTTTAGATGCTTAGATGCTTAGATTAGTACTAAGCTAACTGCCCTTGTGAGCCATTTTAAGCTTAGCCAATTATCCCTTGTGAGACTCAAACCCTGCACCTTGTGTTTGTAAGGCAAACACCTTAACCATTAGGCCACCCTCCCAGTTTCTCCCCCTTCCTTTCATGTAACTGTTTCTGTAGGGTTGTCCCTGTGTCAATTGTTCCATCCAAAAAGGGGGGTTGTTGGAAGTAGTTTCACTCTCTATAAACCCTTCCTGAAATTTTTCATCTCGACCATAATACTGATTTGTTTTCTCTTTGTTTTTCTCTGTGTACCATATATATGCAGTCCCATTCTTGTATTGATATAAATCTTTATATATTTTTTATGCTTTGTTTTACATACATTTGACATCCACCTATCAGCTATATCAAATTGCTTTTTATACAGTCTCTCCCATTCAGGAAATAATAAATCTTTGGTTATAAGTTCTTTCAAATTTTCAGTTTCATGAATTAACTTACTTAATTTTTTATCATTATATTTTAACAAAAGTTGCATAAAATTAAAACCACATTCATCAAAAAATGTTTTAAATTCTTCCTTAACATTAGTAGTCATGTTAATACCCATGGGTACCTTAAAAAATCTTAACCCTTTTGGTACCATTTTCATCTCAATGCATTTCTTTATATATGCATTGTCTGTTTTTACTCCATTAATATTTTTAAGATGTTTACCCATGGAGTAAATCATATATTTTAAGGTACCCCCTTTAACCATATGATTATTCTGTACCTCTATAGACTGTTTAACTTGATCAATATCACAGCCTTTAGATAAAAATTGATTAAATTGAGTCTCTTGTATTTCTTTACTTTTGTCAGGAATTCCATAGTATTGACTATTTTGATTTACAGTACCTTTAAAATGTTGTGCAACTCTTCCAACCACATTGGAATATGTCTTGGCTGGAAGTGGCCTCCTTGGTTTTGTTCCCAGTCTATTAGCTTCTTCATCAATATCATAGACTGAGAAATCAAATGTGAAGTCCGATAAATTCATTTTACTACTGTTTAAAGGTTCAGTAATGTTGAGTGGTAATTCAATGTCAGTTGGACATCTTGTCCTGTTGGAAATCTGTCCATTGGGTATGACCATGCTATCCTCTGACTCATCCATGCCCTCGAGTGGTTGGTTGTCACCTTGTCTATCACGCTGTGGAAGATTGGAACTCTGGAAATGTAACACCCACAAGGGCAGTAATAACATAAAAACAAACTGGGCCACCAAACGATGCAGTCTCTTCCACAAAAAGCCACACTGTGATAAAAACAGAGTCCAATTAATGAAAACTGAGTTCTGTAAATCAAATTGAACAGAAAATTTATTGCTGATTATAATGACTAAGCGCTTTCGCCAGCAATCTGGCTTCATCAGAGTCGTTTAAAATACATTCAAATAAATCATATATACCCTTTACTCAAACCCCATTGGCTCAGTTCAAACAACCCATCCCCACAATTACATTGATCCTAAAAACTAAACAAGTAAATATAGTTAACATAATATTGCACTTAAATACATGAATTTCAATATTCATCATACATAATGGTCAATAATGGTGATGGTGAGTACATAAAATCTAACTTAATGATGTCAAATCTCCTGTTAAAACATTCATAATACCTTCAAGACACAATATAATGTTATTAAGAGTCCCCCAAACCTATTTATAGAAGCAACCAGCTAAATAAATAACATTGACTTAAAATATTACACTAAAATATGTTACATATTTAATGCAATATGTGTTAAAATGTTACACTACCTTAACCATAGAACACAAGTCCCTGGTACTAAATGTATCATCACTGTACTAAAAGGGACCTTAACTTTAAAATAGGTTTAATTGAAATGTAATCATTTAAACCCGGAGGCTTACAAGCATCTAATCTTAATTGCCATACAGTTTTTTTTTTTTTTTTAATAATAAAAAGCATTTGGAATTACGTTTTAAGTGATGACCTCAAAAAAACACTGGGTTCAGAACCTGTTTTTGTGTTTAGTAGGGGGGTCAATGTAAAAGGTATTCTGGAGAGAAAAAATAAAAATGAATACAAGTCCATTATGAAAAAATGTGGTTTCTGCAGATGGTGCAGGTACATCAATGAGGGTAGTTATGTATGTGTACAAGGTTTTAAGTACACCATTCCTTGTCCCGGGCAGTGCAATTGTTGTACGAAGAACATTATTTATTTGGCAACATGCGCATCATGTGAGGCATTTTATGTGGGGAAAACCATTAGGAGGTTGCAAGACAGAATCGCAGAACATGTTAGATCTATCAGGAAAAAGGACAAGCACAATGCACTTTATCTACACAGTAATTCATGTGTGGATTTTAAAAAATTCACATTTTTTGTTATTGGACGTGTTTCGGATTATGGGGAGGGGGGTGACATACCCAACAGAGTGGGGGCTTTAGAAACTGTATGGCAATTAAGATTAGATGCTTGTAAGCCTCCGGGTTTAAATGATTACATTTCAATTAAACCTATTTTAAAGTTAAGGTCCCTTTTAGTACAGTGATGATACATTTAGTACCAGGGACTTGTGTTCTATGGTTAAGGTAGTGTAACATTTTAACACATATTGCATTAAATATGTAACATATTTTAGTGTAATATTTTAAGTCAATGTTATTTATTTAGCTGGTTGCTTCTATAAATAGGTTTGGGGGACTCTTAATAACATTATATTGTGTCTTGAAGGTATTATGAATGTTTTAACAGGGAGATTTGACATCATTAAGTTAGATTTTATGTACTCACCATCACCATTATTGACCATTATGTATGATGAATATTGAAATTCATGTATTTAAGTGCAATATTATGTTAACTATATTTACTTGTTTAGTTTTTAGGATCAATGTAATTGTGGGGATGGGTTGTTTGAACTGAGCCAATGGGGTTTGAGTAAAGGGTATATATGATTTATTTGAATGTATTTTAAACGACTCTGATGAAGCCAGATTGCTGGCGAAAGCGCTTAGTCGTTATAATCAGCAATAAATTTTCTGTTCAATTTGATTTACAGAACTCAGTTTTCATTAATTGGACTCTGTTTTTATCACAGTGTGGCTTTTTGTGGAAGAGACTGCATCGTTTGGTGGCCCAGTTTGTTTTTAAGACTGGAACTCTTATTGGAAACAGTCATTTTGTTGCCATCTTCCTTATTGTGCCTATCAATACAAGAAGCCAAAAAACTGTCTCCTTTGGTGTTAGCACACTCGCTAGTTGGCTTAACAAATTCCACAGTCATTTTTTTGACTAGTTCAAATATTTTGCCAACCTCATCTACCACCCACCTGTGTGGACATGACAGACAATAGGTTACCTGGGTCACACAGGCAGATGCTACCTACAGCATGTGTCACACACCTTGCTGCCCTGAAAGGCATACATTGATAGCAGGTTTTGGACAGTGGCATTATACGTGGAACAGTGGCATGTGCAAGCATAATGTGTGAGTCGCATTGTGTAATGGTACTGAGGTGTAGGTGTCAAGATGACCTCTCCTTGCTGTGTTAGTAGTTGTCATTATTAGCAGGACTGCTACACTAAGTATATCTCACATTGGTCATATACACAATTTGTGCTGCTGTCCGTTACCTTACATGAGGCATTTGCTACCAAGAACATTACTGCCACTCGCAGTGATGTCATGGTACGAGTGGCAACTGCTAGACCAAAACAATGAGCTAATGTCCTGCTGTTATTATGAGGTTGTCTAGTGTCTGTCATTCTGGGCTGGCATGACTGAATGCCAAGCCTTCAACACAGAGCACATGCATCCATGTTTCATGTGTGTGTGGATAATACCTACGTCGCATTTACCTATATAGCCACATTCCAAGGCAAATGTCCTACACCCAGAAGTAACACCCTGACACCTACAAGACAATTGCATTGGATGCTTATGCTAACCAGTGCTAGATGTGTGGCTTTAGTAATCCATTTGCTCAATGTAGAACCTACAATGGGGAATACTGACATCTGTGCAGTGAGGAACACCTGGCTGAAGGCTCTGTAGTGCACAATTGCACTACCACCATATAACTCAGATCCAGACATGTGGGCCATAACAGTGGTATGGACCATTCCAGGTGGTGGTGTACATATATTTATAAAGGCTACTCAGATGTAAAGACCACTACTCCGACATAACGCATCACAGATGGGTCAGGTACAGGTGACAGTGGCAAATGCTGCATTCTACATTGTATCCTCATATACATCCACCACCTTGTCCCCAGACTACCAACACACATCCATATATGGTATGACATAGTATGGCAGACCACCAGATAACCCTTGCTTGGTGGACTGTACCTAGGCCTACATCAACTGTACAAAATACCCATGTTCAGACACAGCTGCATAATGTGTTATGCAGTGCAATAATACCACTGTTTGTAACCAGCTCAGTTGTACACATACCAGGGTCCCTCAGATGTTGTCAGCATTAACACTGTTGACTGTTGCTGTACACCAGTAAACAACACCCTCATGGTTGGATATGACCTAACTGTACCTGCCCTGGATATGTACATCACACACTCATACAACATAAATGACATTACCGTAGCTTTTGTTATCCTTTCTACATACAGGTGGCTACAATCATTACACACATGCACAAGGCAGATAGCATGGTAACAGTACATAAGGTTTGATATCTATGTTAACAGAGGTAATATTCCCTCTCTACTGGTCACCCATGACAGCTATCATATCATACAACACCCCATGTGGCATGTATGTCATTAGACATGTCCACCTAATGCAATACCTACAAACATACCCAAATAACAGGATCATAGGACCTAGACAAGGCCTGTATTGTCAGACTCAGGGAAATCCAGCTCTGCTCTGTATGTTCCTGATTAGTCACAGGTGATATGTTCATGACATGTACAGCCATGTGTGGCCACAGCTCCTAAATATACCCCATGTCAACAATTGCAAGCCATGCATGCTGTGTGCTGTCTGGACATTAGTCTTAGTACCACAATAGCCAGTACATACTGGAGTGAGATGTTTACAAGCCACAGACCTCACTCATGCTTGAATGAGTGTATTGCCTAGCTCTAACAGAGCACATTCCCGGCACTCTTCCAGTAAACATGAGGTGTGCGTGGCAAATATGATGTGCTTACTATTGACCATTACACTGCTCTGGCTTCACCATGGCACTGTCAAGTAACAGTTTGTAGGAGCATGACATGGAATAATGCTGTGTGTGTCTCTCTGATATGTGCTGTTATCATAAAGGTACTCTTGGCTACTCGGTGACGGTGGTGGTGTCCTACCAGTACATGAATACAACATCCATTGTGATGTAATGCTCGGCTATTTTTCACACATGGCATGAGGAAGGTGTGGAATGTATCCTCTTGACTTGCTAGTGCACTTACTGATGTAGACCGCATATGTGTACATGTATTGATGTTTGTGTAGATTCCATGTGTGTGCAGTGTCTGATGTCTGAAGGTGACTGTTGTCTTAGTACATCATGCTGTTGCAATACAGCCTCAACATTGCCAACTGTATATGGTGATATACTCTAAGTACAGTAAGCTGTACATGAGGTATAGACAGATGTTTGGACATGACTACAAAGTAGTGGGGCTTTTTTGCAGATGAATGATTATTGAGGACAGCTCACTGGTGTGTTACAACCCATCCTACAAGAACCTGTATAACTGTTAAGGTCAGGTTTTGTTAACTGAAGTGGAAGACAGACAATGTAGAATGCTGTAAGGATGACACTGAAGGCAAACTTCATGATACCTGTAACAGTAATACCTCCCCTGTACATATATTGTGCATATATCAGCACATTTGGCAAAGGAAAGAGTCAGCAAGCTTTGTACTGGATGCGATAGTGCTGTACTTCTGTAATACATGTCATGAGATAGGCAGGTGTTTGATTCACAGTACTGGCATGTGTGGGTGTGTGTGTGTGTCCATATATGTCATGCATGGTTGGGAATACATCCCATATGTTATCACTCTTCTGAACACTGTTGTTGACACCAGTACACAGTGAAGTGTAGAAAGAAAGGCATAGACAGGTGGTTGAACCTCACACATGTAAAGTGTCTGTATGTGTGTGACATAGGTGTATATCTTTGTGAATGCCACAGTGTGTGTATGTATGTATGTGTGTGTGTGTGTGTGTGTGTGTGTGTGTGTGTGTGTGTGTGTGTGTGTGTGTGTGTGTGGCTGTCCAGTCCCTGGAGTGAGGCTGTATTTTACCATAGTGAAATGTTAATGCCCCCTCCCTCCATCCACTCAATGCAATCTAGCATCCCTGTTGATATCATCAATCGTAGATGGGCATTCTAACTGCCTGTTAACATGTACACTCTGGGGTGTGACCTGTTGTTAAATAGCCTACTGATGGACCCCCCTCCCCACATACACTCACTGCATTATAGTATCCCTGTCAATGTCCTCGATCTTAGGCCATTCCACCTACATATACATGTGTAATCTCTGTGGTGCGTCTTCTAATTGAGTAGTACTATAATAATGATATGCACATAGGCAGGGGTTCTCATCCGAACACTGGCAAATGTGTGTGTGCGTGTGTGTGTGTGTGTGTGTGTGTGTGTGTGTGTGTGTGTGTGTGTGTGTCAGAGTGTGTGTTACTGTGTCTGTGAATCCCTGAGTATGTGGGTGTGTCTGTGTTTGCATTCTGTCATGGCAGTGGGTATTACTGCTTCCCAATGAGAAGCCACTATATCCACTGGCCTTTACCCTTGTCATCCGGCATACCACTCTTTTACCTCCTCCCTGCTCCAGGTGACTATAACTGTGATGTCACCTACTCTGATGTCACTGATGTGATGGCTCTGAACACAGTAGCTTACTACACAGCTATCATGCTCTTGGATCATTAGAACAGTAAACATAATTGAAACATGGGAGAATATAACTGTGATGTGGAAGCTACAAAGTGCATGCAGTTATTGTCATACTGACCTGTGGGTAGTCAACATGTACATATGAGACACTAACCATAAACACCGACATCCCCCGGCACATGCAACTACACCTGAAAGAGGAAGGCAGAACATCAAGATCAATATGCTGTTAGTGTTGTTACACACATGATACATACTGTCAAACATACAAAATGCATTCTAAAACTATAATATATGGTATGTCTGCTGCTTGTCAACACTACTCAACAATATTAATCTACAATTGTCTTCCTAGTATGTTCACCCTGTGCAACAGACTATATGAGCATGTCCCTGCACCGATGGTGTGGATGACAGGGATGCGGCACAGGCATCATCATATGCACAGGGTGATAATATTTGCCAGAGGCCGAGGCTGCGCCATTGGATGACATCATGTGTGTGTGTGTTAAGGCCTGTGATATCATTGCTCATGTGTGAATGTTATGCGTGTGTGTGTTGAGGTGCCCTACATTTGTTTCCGGTGTGTGTGTGTGTGTGTGTGTGTGTGTGTGTGTGTGTGTGTGTGTGTGTGTGTGTGTGTGTGTGTGTGTAGCATGCACACAGGTCTGGCATGTGGCTGGCCTACACAGGGTTATTATTGACAGCTGCTGACTGTACAAGGCAGATTTCACAGTTTACGGTGTCCAGCCATGGCCACGTGACCTGCGCCTGCCAGGGGTTGCATGGGCACTACCAGGCAGATATTCGGATTGGGTACTGTCTGACAACACATGTCCACTGGAATTGTGTCCCTGTTGGGACCGTCCAGGACCATGTGTACGTGGACCGCTGTGTCCTGGTGTGGACTGCACCGAACCAGCTGCACTGCTGCTGCTACCACCACTATGGGAGCGGGTATGTGCAGTAGCATGTTCACGTAGACCTTCAACAGGTGATGTAGCTGACCTACGTACATGTGCCAAATGCCTCACTCCCACCAGATGTTCCAGCACAGACATTCCATGCTCAAGAATTTACATGCCACGGTCAAGGACTCCCACCATGTCACCCAATCGTCTATCCAAAACATCTGCAAGATGATGGTGAGCATTTGCAAGTGCCTGGATGTTGTCAGTTAATGAATGGACAGCAGCCCTCTGAAGTCTCAGACCTACTCTGTTGTGCCATTCAACACATTCATGTGCCTCCATTACAGCCCAAAACATGCGTCTGGTGACTCCAGCTGATGTGCTTTGTCTCACAGGGGCATGTTGGCCAGTGGTCCTCCTATGAGCAGCATTGGGCACATGCCTGTGTGGGACATCACCAGTCAGTTGACTGGGATCATGGTGTGCAGGCACACCTTCCATAGTCTCCACACTTCCCTGTTCCATGCTACCACCCGCCAACTGTCCTTCCTCTTTGGCCAGTGGTGATGGGGTATGTGCAGGCAGGGGAACTGTGTGCAAGGATGAGGGGGAGACAGGTGGAATAGCAACCAATGGCACAGATTCAGCCCCTGACAACCCTGCCTGTGCCTCAATCATACTATCATCATCACTGCTAGAGTCTGTGGGGACACTAACATCAGGTGGACCGCAGGAGGGCAACGCACCTACATCAACACCTGTGAGGGGAAGACAAGAACTGTACATTACAAGTTATACCAGACACACACACACACACACACACACACACAGACACACGCTACATGCAGGTGATATGGCAGATGGCATTCAGCTTAGACAATTATAGTTTCAGCTTAGACAATTATAGTGGTAGTTATCATACATCCCTGAGTGGCACACAACAGCATGCATGTGTTATAGCAGACGGCATTCACCTTACACAATTATAGTGGTGGTTAGTATACATACCTGTATTGCACCATTTGTGTTAGTAGCCTATGCCCCATACCTGCAGCACAATGCATGCACTTTGCACCGTTGCATCACACTGCCATGGTGTGTGCAACATACACCACATGTTAACAGACCATCGCTGACCTTTGTACATCTGCTATTGATGCTTTGTGTTGGCCACCGCACCTATGTGTGAGGACATGAGCAGTAGGGTATGTCGACTGCATACTATGTTTGCCTGAGCCCTAGCTTGCATATCTCTCCCAAAGCAGTGCATGTCTGTTTAGCGTTATTCTGCCTACCCCTGAGCTGAGTCTAGACATTGTGCATGTGGCTGTACACACATGTTTGACATGGCTGTCCCTACTTTGCAATGGTGCCACAGACCAGCATAGGTTTATTGTACACCGACCTGCTGTGTGGTGTATGACCTTGCCAATCACATGTAGTATGACATTTCTTCTGCTGACGTGTTGAATGACATGCATACAAGTGTAACACAATGGTGTCCTTTCCAATCTACAGTATGGTAATGGTGTCCAAATGCAGGGACATGTTATACTAACATGGGCCTTCAGCTGATGCAATGTTGTCTGTCCACTCTACAAATATGCAGGGACATACTGCACACTTTGCTGATGTGCCTAGCCATTGCAGGGCATCATGTGGCTTCACAATAGCTATACAATGTGAGCTACTGACACAGTTCATAGCCATGACTATATTCACATACAATACATACCTAATGTGGAATGTGACCCACGTGACTGAGGTGAATACACACTAAACCCTAATGTGGAATGTGTGACACAGGTCGCAGAAGGGTATATGGATGACACTCCTGCACATCTGCAACCATATTACTGATGCCTGGCAACTATGCCCATACATGGCTAACTTAGCAGTACTCTATGTCCCACATACCATCTGTGTACCTCACACACATGAGGAGCAGTCATGACAGTGATGACTGACACCAGAAAGGTGAATGTACTGTATCTGTGGCCTGATGTTGTTATATGTGTATGTTGTGCAACACATGTATGTATTTGGATACTGTATAGGTGAATGCTTTCATGTCATGACACACTCAAGATGTTCAAGACATGTTATGTGGGGGTTTCATGTTATGCCTACACAAGCTGTGCACAGGCCTGTATGATGTTTAATGTTTCACATCTGCAATATCACCATTACACAAAGGCCATAGTTGTATTGTGTTGAGCCAATGTACAACAGGGTGTACACACATGTACATCACTTCTACTGTGTGTGTTGCTTCATGTCTCTGGCCATCCTCCATGGCCATGTGTACACATGTTTTGTCCAATGGTTGTGATGGCCATCTTATTTCACATGTCAGTGTTATCCCATATGACATACACCCATAGATGTCATATGCTCCACTGAGGACAGGGTTATGCAGACAAAGGGTGGTATGCATGGAATGTGAGACATGTTTTGCAGGATAGTTGAGCAGTGTTGCAGTCAGCCCACTACATGTCATGGACATGTCAGATAGCACATGACATTGTGTGACATTCAAAGCAAGTTTATAATCCACAAGGGTATATCCTGTGGGTCGGTCATACTCCAGCTCCAACACATTTAGAGTGTGTGCACACATATGCTCTCTGTACAGTACTGTTTGTATTCCCAACATGTGTAATGCTGATATGTAGTACCTGTCCCTACAGTGGAACACACCTCCACCATTGTATTCACTGTTGTCCACACATCTGGCAATGACAGTTTGGAAGGTTTAGTGTAGGTGTTTCATATAGTCTTCAATTGTTTCACATGGGTAAACACTGTGATGCATTGCAGGTCTGACCAGTGTCCATTAACAGGACCACTATACATTATGTGTGCTTGTGTTATGGCAGATAGCATGCAATTAATATGTTCTGTGCATTATCAAGCCTGGTAAATAATAACAATCTCACCTGACACAGGCTGCTGTCACTGCAAAATGCCAGAGGTACATAAACAGGAGTGCCATAGCAGTAAGATAATTATCCACACCTGTGTGATAGCTACAGGGTGCAATGTCCATGTTAGTGCATAAGCCAGTACAATACACTATGCTATGGAGTATGCACATCTGTGCATACATAGAGTAGCAGACTATAGTATGTGGCATGTGGGCATACATGCCTTGCATATAATGTTACATTACATATTGTACAGTAACACATGTAACTATGTGAAATATAGTTGTGTTATATGTGCAGTAGTGACTTACCAGGCAACTCCAGGCTTGGTGGTTGAGAGACACCCACCTCCACAATACCAGATAAAGCTTGTGGATGTAGAACTGCAGGTGTCCCCAGGTTGGCTAGAAGCTCCTCGGTACATGTGAGTGGGGGCTGGGTGAGTGGCCCCCCACCTGTTGCACCTTGTTTCCTGGTGATTACATTAGCACTCTGTTTCGCCCATCTTATGAGGTCAGTGCAGTGTCAGCGTACCTGCTGATAGATGCGATTGTGACCGCCAACATCATTTACCCTCCTGCAGAGTTCCTCCCACAGGGCATCCCGCTGTTGTACATCCTGTGGTACATGGTTGAAGAGTGTTGTGTGGTTGTCGAGGAGGTATGGGACAAGGACCTCATCCTCCAAGCCACTGTACATACGCTGCTACGTGGTGTACCTGGAAGACATAATGATGGAGACAGGTCACAGTAATTCACAGAGAAGTACAACAGTACAGCTGAACATACATGTGTATCACATTTATTAAGATTACAAATACGTCTTTGCAAATTTATATGACTCTAACACAACTGTCATGTATAAGTCACACACATTTGACACTTGCTGGTGATGTGATGTTATCGCCATATATGTATGTGTCATGTGATGACATTGCTCATACTCCATGTGGATGTTGTCTTGATGTTGGCATGTCTGTTTGCCTATACTGGTGTCTTTACCTATCAGCACATGCCTGGATGTGTTCACATTAATGCAATTGATCTTAATGCTGTGTAGATGTCACATATATAGTCATACATAGCCATTAGGGACATGACCTGTGACCCTGCAGACTTGCAAGCATGTATGTGTTTTGCCATATACATCTACATGGCACTGTACAGCTGTTTAGCATCCTGTCATGTATTGCCTGTGTTGCACATGTGTAACACATGGGACAATAGCTAGCCTGATGGTATTTGCAGGGTTGGATATCAACTATAGCATGTATAGTCATCGTGATCTAGTAGGCTATATGCCCTGGGCCATTTATGAGCCTAGGCAGACAGGTTATCTAGCCGTAGGCAACAGACAGGTAAGTTTCAGTGGCCAGTTCAAGCAGTGCCACAGAACTGATCCACAGGGTTACTGATATATTTGGCATGTGGTCATCACACCATGTCACAGAAAGGGGTGATGTGCAGCTTCCCTGGACAGGGATGCATAGTATGGCAAGAGTATGTTAAGTGTATGGGACAGAGATCTGTCAGGCATGTTGTGATTCTTGTACTAGAAAGATGGATATGCATGAAGTATGTGTTTATTTGGGATCAGGATGTGTTAAGGGTAGCATGTTCAACCTCCTCTGAGTTGGACATGGCTTTATTCAGGGTAGGCTGCATGCTACATAGTGAAGCTGGGGATTGGGAAGGGCAGTGTAGGCCATCTACACATGGACAATAACCCTTAAAAGAAATATGTGATCTATTATGGGCCACATGGGTGTTGAGTATGGCTGAGCAATTATCTCTATATTCTTGGATGGCACCCTGTCATGATTAGGGTTGCCACATACGACTACCCGTCTGGTGTGGTGAAGTAACTATCAAAGGAAAGAGTACTGTCCAGCTGCATCCCATACACACAGTTGCTGTTATGTTGACCGCTGCCTAAGTGGTAGTTCATGGGTACAGGGTTTGTAGCATAGGAGATGACAATGCAATATTTAGCTGTCAGATTGTGGCGATACATCACACACCAAACATCTGACATACTAAGGTCCTTCTGTATGTTGAACGCAGCACACATTGAGTCAACTATTGCTCCTAGTTCATAGTCATTTGCAAACATCAATAGGCTGGTGCCTTCTGTGTTAGTCTGTGTGGTATAGATAACAAAGAGGGGGAGTACCAGGAATGAACCCTGTATTACTGTGGCTGGCACTGGTTTGATGTACGTGTATTAGTCAGACACCTTCTGTAGTGTTGGTTCTGCCAGCATTCCAGTTGCCAACCACTCCTGTAACATAGGAATATACACCTAGTTTACTGAGTGTAGCTGGAAAACAATATGGGTGATGGTGTCTTATGACCTGGCAAGGTCATGATATGCAGTGCGAATCAACCCTGCTGTCATCTACATCTGTACCGAGTACATCAAATACGTTGCTCACAGTTCATGGACTTACAGACCAGATTCAGCAGGGTAGTTGTGCACTATTTCCCATTATCAATGGTGTCTCCCCCTTTGTGGGGTGTGATAACTGTTGCTGTGCACCATTCAATGTGTACACAGCCTGACATGGAGCTATGATTGAACATGATGTGTATGTGGATAGCTGAATGTTCTTACATTTGTGTAGGATACACCCTGGGATGTTGACAGGTCCCATGAAAGCTGTATGTATGGCTTTAGAGAGTGTAGCTTGTACCTGCATAGTCGTTATTACAGGGGCCCTGTAGTGTACATGGATATATTACTAAGTGTACCTGTTGGGGGGGGAGGTGGGAGTGGGTTTACATTCTCCAAGACCCTATCTGGATGAACGGGTGCTATTTCTGTAGGTGCAGTACTTCCCATGCCATAGTGCTGTGCAGCACAGCACGTCTTGTCGTTGCCATTATGATTAATGACACAGCTGTAGAATGCTCTGTGCTTGTCCTCATATGTGGCTGATTAGTTTCACAGTAGCTTTGTGTGGTTTTATATGGTGTATCTGCATCTTACTGAGGCTGACCAGGGATCACCTACACTCATGTGTGTTCACTCTTGCAACAGTTACTACCTTCTGTGGTACAGTTGAAAGCATGGTACCACCAATTTGCCTTCTTGTTTGTGTTGGGTTGCATCCTGGTTCTGTTTCAATGGCACAATCACTGCACATATGTGACTGCTTAAGGTTCATTTGTGTAGGATTCAGCATTTGTACAAGCATTGTCCATCAGCATGGGTGCCATGACAGTCACCACTCTGCTCTTAGGAAACATACCATTGGCACTGGAGACTAACTATGTGTAGCATACTGTTAGCCCTGTTTGTGTGACTACTGTGATCCAGGTCAGTGGGTTAATGGATTCCAACATGCATTGAGCACAGGTGTCGGTACATGAGGAGTCTTCCCAGTTCATAATGGAATAGTTGAGAGTAGCCATTATTATGGTTCTGTCTCAGACCTAATCTTCCCTATTACAGCACATTATGATAGTTGGGAAATCCGCGGCCAAGTGGGTGATCTATCTCAAGGTGCAATTTGAATTCCACTTTGGCACAAAGGTAGTTGCTCAGCATAATGCATCTGAAGTTAGGCAAGTGCAACTAGCGTGGGGGTATACTGGTGGGTGATATGTCGAAAGGTGCAATTTGAAATCCACTTTGGCACAAAGGTAGTTGATCAGCATAATGCATCTGAAGTTATGCAAGTGCAACTTGTGTGGGGGTGTACATATCCTTCAGGAATATGGACACACCTGCGGCCCGTGTGTTCCAATAAAGGATAATGGGTAAGAGGAGAGGTATGTGTTATAACATGGTCATGCAGGTGTGCTCTCCTGAGTGTTGAAACATGTCTCAGCCACTGCACAGATATGTTCTCCATGTCAGGGATTGACATATGCGTGTCGTGTCCGTATAGAGTTTCTGACATGTATCATTGTGTAACAAGACCCGCAGTTTATTGCTTGGCTGTCCCTGTAACAGCAGTAGACCTTCACTTGAACTGTGCATGATGAAGGCACTATAGGGGAAGCATGAGCCCTAGGCAGTAACCAGATTCCCAGGGGTGACAGGTGCAGGCCCTGTCTGGCAAAGCATCATGGTCTGTCAACCATGTTATCCCAGGCAGACAGATACTGGATATCATTTGACTTGCACCACTACACTAGACAATTGTGGAATACAGTCCTTTTGTCCCTGTACTGCAGTATCATTCTGGCCAATGGCAGAATGCTACCCAGGCCTTGGGACATACCTGCATGGGCTACAAGACCTGACAGTTCCTACATGTGTTTCCATGCAGTCCAGGCTACTGCATCACAGGCCCTGCACAACAACATGGAATATGCCAGAGCCATGTGTATAGTTCAAAAGGTGGTCTGAGTGTATGAGTATGTGGCTAATCATGGAAGACAGGCAGCTGACAGTATGTATGCCCTTGTATAGGTCGGTGTGTAACATAGTGCTAGAGTTTGCATTCACAAATGAGTACTGTTGGGCATGTTTCCAGTCACGTGTTCTGAGGTGTGGCACAATTATGCAAACTATGTCATACAGTTTGTGTATTTCAGTGTCTGCCTCTTCCTGCTTGGGGGGTCACTTGTTTGGCCAGATACTTAGAAGCGCCTGTGAATGTGTGTGTTTTCTGGTAGTGTGTGTGAGTGTCCTTACTGTGTTCTGGTAAGGGTATGTGCTGCTTGTGTTGATGAGCTGCATGTGTTGACCTACACCTCATGACTGTCCAGTCCAGTCATGGCTGTAGACTGGGCTGCCTTCCAGCTTACCCCTGTAGCTGCATCCCAAACAATGTCTGGGGTGTGGAGTTAGGTGGGTTTGGCAGTGTACATGGCATAGAGATTACATTCCCGCAGGATGGCCACATACACAAAGCTGACATTAGTAAACACCAGTAGCTGACTAGTGGACATGCCTGTATGAGCAGTCAGTACTACAAGTACCAAGTACTGTATTTAGTTTACGTATTGCTTATGAAGATGTTTTAGACAGTGATGCTCACATGCAAATGTTTGTGTTATGGACGTGACAACACTGGCTATTACAGAAACATTGTAGTTAGCTTTAGCAGCAATCCTCCTCTGAGGAGCACATCACATCCTGTTAGCTGATTACTGGTGATGCAAGTGTCTACAGGTCTGTTTCCTTCTTTGGGTATATACTCACATATCCACCAGGACCATGAGCTCTGTTGGGCACAGACACCCACTCTCCAAACAGAGTCATGTATCAATAGACTCTGATGCCACTATCAACATGATCAGGATATAATCAAATAGTGTGAGCCATCACCTATGAAGAGGCTATTACACATGGGCACTTGTCTCCTACATCTTACACTCCTACTGCAGATGTTACACTGGAGTTAAAGATGATATGCAACCTGTTTCATTACCAGTGCTGTGCACTACCTTACATACAGTATGTGCAAGCAGGTGTTAGGGTGGCAATGAGAGGTTGGGCTACACAAACCTGGTAGTTCAACCAGTGTGTATCTACTCTCAATATCCACTCTATGTAGGTGTGCACATAGCCATTTGGCCCAGCTCTGTAACAAGGGTCACTGCACATTTGCATAACATGTACACATGCACAGCTGTTATTGCTTGCAAACGATACTAGAGAGGTGGATATTACATGTGTTATGTGCATGGATAGTTACCTGGCTCTTCCAATTATCTTTGCTATCATGCTGCTAAACTGTCAGATGAATACAAATGATATGTATCCTGTTATTGAGCATTGTAATTACCAATAGATATAACTACTGTTTGCATAACATAACATAACTGCTATGTAGAATAGAATACAGATCTGCCTAAAATACTGTACATTACAGTTATTGGCACAATATCCCACAATGCACACCATATTTGCACAGTAAGCCCACCTTTAACATGTTCATATTACTTATACACCCATACAAATGTCGACTGTTACACTATATCGACATATACTATCCCCTGTTGTAGCATATACTTGTTGGACCAATCCTGACACTGACAGTGGCTGGAAGCGAATTGGTGGGTTCCAAGCCCATATCATCCCTTGTGGTGTATGTGGAGTTTGCCATGTGACCTAGAACAGTACACACATAGAATACTACAAGCATTAATACTGCTCAACAATACATCACTACAAGATAGCTATTTCCACTATATGCATTGATTACACTGTAATTCTTACAGTACAGGTACTACATATACATGCCTTCTTAGTAGTCAGAGGTGTTATTGGCTAGTATAATACTCATTTTTGGTTCATCTTTCAGTGTTTTGTACTGTCCTACAGGTAGATACAGATGGTTTGAATGTGTGACAAGACAACCTTTTATAGTTACAGATCAGTAACATGCTATCCCAATAACCAATTGGTGTTCCTAAGTAGCTAATTACATGCACATCAGCTGTGCTGCTACTGCCTTAGCCAATACCATGGTTACAGTGAAGTATAATTGAGTACACCACTTGGGCATTGTACCTTTGCCTTACTTGTGAGGAAGACAGTGTGGAAGTGTTGTTTGGAATCTATTGCAACAGCTGTATGGAGACGAACAGTAATATATTGTGTGTAATGCCTAGAGGATTTGGTCTAAATGTGAGTACTTTTGCCTAGGGCACCAGTTGACCTAAGGCCACTCCTGGTATTGATGTAATAATTTTGGTTGTGGGGTAGATGTTGGTGGGTGTGCATAGCCCATGCAGGTGTGTAGGAACCTCTTTTATACAATGTCTATATGTGTGCGGGCATTCTTTCCCTATGTGAACACCTATCCCTTAGTGGACTAATACTATGGTAATTGCAGGCTGATTCATTAAGGCACTATTAAATGCTTCCTGTACAGCCTGCAGGTACTGTTAGTCCTTGAATCCTTTCAGTAATACATTGGAATGTAATAAAGTTTTGCAAAATGAAAGCTGTCTGTGTATTTCTGTCATGGATATTTGCAGTCATTGCAGTTGTGTTGGAGACTGTGTCCATAGAACATATTTGTAATAGTGTATTGGCATATACTCTTCATATGTTATGTTCATATTGTTTGGGGTGGGCAGAATGTGTGATTGCTATGGTCAATGTTATACTCAGATATGAACACTTTGGATGCTGTCTACAGACATGTATGTATGTGTGTATATATATATATATATATATATATATATATATATATATATATATATATATATATATATATATATATATATATATATATATATATATATATATATATATATATATATATACATACACATATACATATATGTATATATATATATATATATATATATATATATATATATATATATATATATATATATTATATATAATATGTGTGTGTGTATATGTATATAGATATATATATATTATTGCATACGTTTATCTGTACCTCCATAGATGTGTAGATGTTTTTAACCTATCTATATATCTACATATATATGTAGACCTGTATATATCGACATGTCTCTATGTATCTCTCTCTCTATATATATATATATATATATATATATATATATATATATATATATATATATATATATATATCTATATATGAGCATACATCTTTAATTGGGTACATGGTGGGTTGTCCTATTTCAGCACATTCCTCCCTTTTGTGTTTTAACATGTTTGCATACACAACTGGGATAGGTACAGCCCAGGTCACTTGTCACTTAGTGTTAGGTTACTCTAAGGATGGAGTACATAGTTATGGGTTCTACTCCTGGAAGGTGTTATTATTTTACCTCTCAAAGTAAGCACTGGTAGGGAAAGTGTGAATAACACACATTTACGCTGTTGTAAGCAGATTTGCCCGTGGTCTGCGCGATGTTAAGTAAAGATTAAACTTATGAAGCGCTTCTCCGTTTACCGTGTTTCAGCACATCTTACCATCACACAAACCCATGGAAACCTGCTTAAGAGTGCTTTAATCCACCTGCATCCAACAGCCCTTATTCTGGCCCTCAAAATAACCTAACAGCCTTTGCACCCGGGACCATGAACACCACAGTTACTGACTTTACCACTAAGGCATCTGAGATATGTACAAATGTTATGGTGTTTAGAATATACATTGTACTACAGACATTCCTCACTACTGAAAACAAATGTGACAGTCAGTTGGTGTACATATGTCTGATACATGTTAATGTTCATATGTTTGTGAAATTAGGTGTTGCAGTGTGACATGACAGAGTGTATTATGAATGAAAAAGGTTCTTGCTTAGTGTCCTTTTTATATTGTCCCCATACTCCATGTATACCCCTTCATTTCACTTATTGGACATCCGACATCTGACCCAGGCCCTCCATGATGCATGATTGCATTACCTGTCATTACTCCCCCACCCCAATCTTCACATACACAACAACCACCCCTTCTATGGTGAATTATGTTAATATTAATTGTTATAATACCAGAGCTGCATGTGTTTTGTGTATACTCCAATTCCTTTGGAGTGCTTCTGTGTCACAAAGTGTGTTCATAGATGTTTATATATATGGCTACTGATGTGACTGTATAATATATATATATATAAATATATATATATATATATATATATATATATATATTTATATATATATATATATATATATATATATATATATATATATGTGTGCAGACATCACTGACATGCATGCATATGTATGTATATATATATATATATATATATATATATATATATTATTAATTTGTAACCGTAATACATATGTAGACCGGAATGTGTTGGCTCACAAACTACAATACATTACAATGTACTGTACATATGTACACAAAGTGACTGTCCCATTTGTGATCATTACAGTGAAATGCATATGGTATAAGGTGTAGTCTCAAGACCATGAAACATGTATACACCTCGGATGGCTTAGTGTTAAGTCCCATGACTATAGTGTGCATGGTCCAGGGTTCAATACCTACAATGCTTTACAAATGGTTTTACTCCAGAATAAGGCTCATTTAAACAGTTGTAAGCATGTTTAAAAGTGTTTGTGTGACATTTTAACAGCGGTTAAACACAGTTAAACAAACTTTGTAACATATAACCTGTGCATGCAAACACTGCCACATCCGCTAACTACTCAGGATATATATATGTCAGTGAAGTAACATCTCACTATGTGCTGACATAACATTTCATTCTCTGTTGACTGTACTCTCCAGCACACATGGGTTTATATGGGTGTTTTGAATGTTTATTATACAGACTATTACTACCTATATATGCAAGCTGTGGTTAAGATATACTTTTGAACATGATAAACATCCCTGCATTTATCGGGATCGGAACCTCTAATGCACAGATACTATGCAGATGCTATAACCATTACACTATTGACATTAAAGTTGCTTCTGCCTATTTCCTATTTAGATGATTTCTATGTGTAAGCTAGGCTAAGCAAAGGGCGGAGGCCCCCAAACTCACTGGGCTTCACGTACTCTTGAAATAATAACATATAACAAATGTACTGTGAGACAATACATTACATTCCTAACTACATTAGGCATAGCCCCTCACTGACACACTTCAAGAGAAACCTTGTTGTGTGAATGGGTAACAGAATATACACCCCTGGGATCATGTGTCCCAGAACCATACAGCCAGAGGGTGGGGGAGCCTGTCCAGTTTGATAGCTGCAAGACCTGTTGGGGGAATTGAATGGTGTTGAATTGTCACATTAACATGCCCTCTTTAGATCACTAAGTGCCCCTATCACACTCCACAACCCTGGTCTTCAACAGCTTCCAGCAACTCTGCCTGGAATTGCTTCATTGGCTATGCTTGACAGAGGCTCAGTTACTTCATCAGTGGTGCAGGGAAAGCCAACCCACTGTAGCTATGCTTCTAATTGCCCTTGGGTAGATAGGTAGTAGGCTATCTGTGAACCTCTAAAGTGCAGGCCATCACAGCCATAATATGTGAATAAACAGACCTTCAGATCACAATATACAGTGAGAAATCACCATGTAGTCAGGGAACAGTTAAGTACCACAAGAACATACAGAACACTGACACTTAGTCACTCCAAAAGCCTATCTTGGAAGCTAGAAGACTTTTATAAGTTTAAGGCTTTCTATTGCTTACCAGTAGGTTACCTACAGGAGAGATGAAAAACATGCACAGATGGGGAACATGCATGCAACGATACCATACCAGCCTATGTGTCATCCTTAGGCTTTGGAATACTGGCCAAGGCTATGGTGCCTTATTTAGGAGAGTCTTGAAGGTGAATACCAACTCCGTAAACAGCACAATAGCAGATTCAATGGGGGTTATGCTACTCAACACCAGGGGTTGTGATCACAACATGCTTGCACTCACAGCACTCCTCAGAATGGACAACATCAACATCTGTGCAGTAACTGAGATCTGTCTTAAGGCTCCTGAGAGCACACCAGCACTACCAGACTACAATACATACCACACATTTCAGCCATAGAACATGTACTGACAGACATGGAGGGACTGTATCCATATTCATCAGGGATACCTACACCTCCAGGTTAGTGGGGCAGCATGATACCGCTGAGATCAACCATGTGCAGCTAACATCAGCCACAACTGCAATGTAAACTGTGGCCTGCTATGGATCACCCTCCATGACCCAGGACCACCACTCCATTGATCTGGAGACAGTGGAGAACATGACAGTCCTAACACACACCCTGGCATTGGTCGATGTCAACTACCATACCATTAACTGGGAATCTTACTCCGGTACTCACTTCCAGGCCCAGCGCTTCCTGGAATTTATCACCTCATATGCTCTGTATCAGGTGGTAACCTCCCTAACGTAGGGTGGAAACTACTAGAAGTGGTCAACACCAACATGGGCAACAGCTGCACCACAGCGAAGGTTAACTGGTCACTGGTTAGATCTGACCATGAACTATTCACTGTTTCCACACCCAAGCATCTCCGCCACGCACAGATACCACAGTGTATACCTTTCCTACAGCTACATTTACACTACTAGTGACAGGGGTGGGGGGTTTCACAGCCCCCATGCTAAGGGGATACACTGCTCAAGATAGAGACAAATTTACAAATGCAGTCTATAAGCACCTACATGGATGTATGGATCATGCCATCACTGGTAAACCAAGACTCACTCCTCCTAGACAAGGACACCGGGCGTGTGGACCTCTGCAATAAAACTCACATGAAAATATAGCGCCAATAAATTTAATAACATGATAAAGCTTTCGGGCTAACCACCCTTCATCAGTATAGTTAAAATGAGACTTCCTTCTTTTTAAATAGGAGATAGTTAACATCACATGATCCAGCCAGCCTATCCAAGAGAAACTTTTCTACAATAAAATTAAAAAAAAATACTCTTAAAATTCTAAAATCATATATTAAATACATTGTTTAAAATATAAAATATAATGAACAACCAGTAACAGGTTATTGA
Organism: Protopterus annectens; assembly: GCF_019279795.1. Taxonomy (NCBI): domain Eukaryota; kingdom Metazoa; phylum Chordata; order Ceratodontiformes; family Protopteridae; genus Protopterus; species Protopterus annectens. The sequence goes on along the minus strand of NC_056739.1, from coordinate 603,752,827 downwards.
GGTTTATAAAAACAGAGGGGAAGTTTTCTTAGGTTGTACAATTATATATTTGCCCTCTGTTTTTTTACCAATATTGGCTTCAAGCTCACTGCATTATTTAAACCTGGATTATTGTTGGTTTGTATTGTAATAATCCACTCATATTCTTTTAACTCCAATAGAGCTATATTTTATACAATGTATTTAATATATGATTTTAGAATTTTAAGAGTCCTTTTTTTTAAAATTTTCTTGTAGAAAACTTTTTCTTGGATAGGCTGGCTGGATCATGTGATGTTAGCTATTTCCTATTTAAAAAGAAGAAAGTCTCATTTTAACTGTACTGATGAAGGGTGGTTAGCCCGAAAGCTTTATCGTGTTATTAAATTTATTGGCGCTATATTTTTCATGTGAGTTTTGTGGACTACATATAGTGCTGCTCTGTGATTTGTGATTATTGGGACCTCTGCAATAAACAGGGTATACTACAGAAGTAGGATAGTGTTCCAGACAAACAGCAAATCCCATGAAGGGCAGACATCTGTGAACACTATTAGTATGATACGTAGGACCCTCATGACATTATCCAAGGCTAACATCAGCAGGAGAATATGCAAGGATTCGAAAGATAACCACAAAGCCTTCTTTGGCTATGTCAAGGATCTATGTGGTGACACACAGATTTGCACTGTGCCGGTGAAATATAGCACAAAATATGCTGACCCTACTGATATCACCAACATCCTTGCAGATACATTCAGTGCATACTTCACCCCCTAAAGAGTCCACAACACTACCCGAAAGGTACAGTATCCCACACATCAGAGACACACAGGTGGAAATGACCATCTCTAACAGCAGAACACAGCATCAATGGAGGCAGATGTTGTCTCAGACTGCATCTTGAAAACCGTACAAGACAACCTGCCCCCCCCAATTAAGCTTTCCTACCTTAGCCTCTCCACAGGCTACATGCCCATACAATGGCACGTGGCACTGGTTATTCCACTCCATCAAGGTGGAATCACAACTGACCATGGTAACTACCACCTCATAAGCCTGACTAGCCTGGTCTGCAATGGTATGGTTTGCATCCTCATGGCACTCATTAACAAAGACATTGGTAACCTCCGAACACGTGACCCAACCCAGGTCAGCTTGGTTGACTGCAGTTCATGCCTACTGAACCTGTTTGACGTCTTACATACAGTCACCAAGACGTTAGATGATGGGGCAGGTGGCTCACACATACTACCTGGACCTCGCCAAGGTTTTTGACACCATGCCCCACTCAGGTATTATTGATAAACACACCAGCCTGTACATCCACCCATACATCACAGGTTGGGTTGCCAACGGGCTTACACACAGACTACCTGTAAATTGTACGACTAGCGGTCTCCAGGTCCAACTCTTGACCAGTAACGACTGGTGTCCCACAGGACTCAGTCCTGGGAGCCCTACTGTTTGGCATATATGTCTCAGAGGTACAGGTAAACACAGATGGACTATGGCAGACCATGTTTGGCAATGACTGTGAACTTTGAGCCATGATTGATAGTCCAGCTGACACAGACATCCCTCAAGGGGCCTCACAGAGAATGTCACAGGGTGTCAACGGCACGGCCTCCAGCCAAGTGCCACTAACTGCATGGTCATTCCATTGTGGAATTGGCACCCACATATTAACACATAAGTGGCAGCCACTTTAATACCAATGAGGTAATGATGGTATCTGGGGACTAAGGTAGATAGTGATCTCCCCCTTTGACAATCATATCTCCACAGTAGTTAGGACATCCTTCTATGTAGGCCATATTATTACTAAAGGATTCCCATCTAGACATACTGGGGTTATAGTGTCCCTTTACTCATCACTCATCAGTCCCATCATAGGTTATAATAATCCATGTGGGATGTACCTCAGAAGACACTTCCAACAGCTGGGAGGTCCACAAATGTACCTTGCCAAGGGAAATACTGGCCTCCAACATATGGCCTATGCAGCCAGACTGAATAAACTCCTGCTTTACTCAGTGGCATCTCGTTTACCCAGAGATAATCTCCGCTGGCCAACACAGCCACTTCGAACTTAGGCTTGATGGATATGCTCCACCTATGGGAATCCATGTCACAGTGAGCCACACACTGTAGTGAGCTGAACCTTGCCACAACAATAACTGGAAAATGCTGGAGGGACAGCTTCCTGTCACAGATACTCCCCATACTTTGGAACAACATCCCTAACTACATTATACAGAGCCCCTCACTAGCACTCTGCAGGAGAAACCTTGAAGAGTGGATGGGGAACAGTAGATTCACCCCAGGGATCCCGCCATTGGCTCTGCTCCACAGAGGGACAGTTAATGAATCAATGGGGTGGCAAAAGCTGACACATTTTGGCTGGGCTTATGAATGGCCTCTGGCAGTTGGCCAAGTACCTACCTACGAATCTATACATACAGTATCTGCATATGCTGATAGCTTAATGTACTGTTCAGGTGTTGACTTACCTTGTGCCAATGGCAGTTGTGTGTGCAATAGTTGAGTGCTGCCTATATTGGATGCACACAGTAGACTGCCTATACATGACAATTTACAGGTAGTCTTGTGTGTGTGCCATCCATTTTTACTGTGTGTGCAGGTGGAGAAACGTTTCAGTCCCTAGGTGCCTACACTGTCAGTGTGTGTGCTATACATTCCCTCTTTGCCAAGGCATGGGCATATTGGGCATGCCTCCGTCTGCCTACTGGGGCTGGTTCAGGGTGTTTGTGGTCTGAGTACCTCTGTGCCTGTGGGGCCCTTGGCAATGGTAGTGGGCTATGGGGGCCTTCACCATTCAGTCCCTGCTGCAGCTGTTTCCGCAGGACCATATTGTGTAGCATGACACACACTAAGAAGATGTGGGCACATGTGCCTGGAGAGTACTGCAAGGCTCCACCAGATATGTCCAAGCAACAGAACCATGATTTCAGTATCTATGATGACTCTGGTTTGTGCGTGTGCCTCATTATGGCGTTCCTGCATGGGTGTGTGCATTTCTGATCATCATCCATGGTTCCAGTGCATAGCCAGTATCCCCTAACCAGGTGGCCATTTGGGATGTCCCCCCAGCAAATAACCGATAAAGCTGTGAGGCATGCCAGATGTGGGAGTCGTGATAGCTTCCAGCACACACATCCATGATAATGCCCTGGGCATTGCACATGACCTGCAGTTGATGGAGGGGTATCCCTTGCTGTTTATGTAGCACCTACCCTGCTCACTGGGTGGTGACTTGATGTGTATGTGCGTGCAGTCTATTGCACCCAGTACCTCTGGGTATTCTGCCACATGGTGGAAGAGGCACATATTGCTGGCCAACCCCTCCTGCGTTCAGGGGAAGTATATGTGCTCATTGGCATGTGGTAACATGGCATCCAGGAACTGGTGTAGTACCCTGGATGCTGATGCCTGTGAGATCCCCATGATATCCCCAGCTGGTCTTTGAAATGTACCTGTAGCTAGTATTCTCAGGCTTACACATACCTTCGTATCCACTGGGATGGGTTCCCCTCTGTTTGTTCTGGTTCTGAGGCGTGGCTGGCACAGCTCCACAAGTTGCTGTAGGATGTCCCTGTCCACCCTGTAATGCTCTATTATCTCCAGATCATGTAGCTCTTGGTAGGTTACCCTGGGTCTGAACACTCTCCTCCTCCTCTGGTGCCTGAGGTGGTCGTGTGTATCATCCTCCACACCACCTTCAGTCTCCAACACATGTTGATGGATCAAAGCTATGGCAGCCCCTAACATGTACATAATAAAAGTTCCCTGTCTGTATACACCACTGTTGCAGAGTGTATGGTAATACAGAAATGTGTGTGAGGCATTTTCACACTTTATAGTATTGTACTATGGATGCTGCTGATGTCAGTGGGTGTGTATGAGCTATTCCAGCTGCAGCATGTCTTAATTATGGGTTTTGCAATGAGTACTGCAAGTGTGGGGCTTTTACTGTGGAGATCTACTTGCCTGCCTTGATTAATCTGTTGCCCTTTAATTCACTTTTAGACCTGGATCCCCACCCATTATCAGGTATGCATCCACCTGCCGTCTTTCTTGTTTTGTAATTTCCCTACCTAGTCATGGCAAAATGTGCCTTGTAGCTGATATACTGTAAATCGGCTTTGTTCTGCTTTGACACTTTACTGTTTTGTTTGCAGTACAGCCCCTCCCCTTTTCTGTTCTGCAGGTAGCTGCTTGCAGCCTGGTTAACTGTTGTCAGTGGCCCACTGTAGGCTCCTAGGTGTTAATTAGTCATTTGTACTCCAATTTCACTGCTGCAGGATTTCCTTATTTCTTTCCTATATCCTTCCTGTTTCAGCTGCAGTGCGCGCCGCGCATACCCGTTTACCGGGTTTACACACATTTTCATCTCCGTTTACATGCATACCCAGTTACCTTGTGTACTCACAGCTAAGCATAGCTATGGCCAATTCGATGTACCCCTATCCTGCAGCTTTGCCTAGCTAGGGGCAAACCGGTTTAGCAATGCTCCAATGTGCTTACAGCAATGGCGACACACCCTTCTCTTGATGTCATCTTTATCTCAAGGGCATATCTCAGTGTTATAATGCTCCACTGTGAGGTGCATTCTTACACCAATGGGGAATCTGCAATTCACTATTACTCCTCTCATTTGCATGGCATTGCCTACTAATTTCTAGCTACTGCACATAACACTGTCACTCCCACTTAGCAACCCTTGCGCCATGAGTATGGTGTAGCATGCCTCCCATTGACTATTATGGGGAATCGTGATATGTGTTTCATTGCGGTTTTATTCTATATTTTTATATATTCCTTGTGATCCCCTTTGCTTACTGCTGCCCTGTGCTTCCACGTCGCGATAGTGCGACTATATATATTAAATGTTAATTTTATATTTTGTACATTTTTTTTATGCCAATGGCTATATATTTAGCCATTCACATATATTGACAACTGCGGTGGTGGTGCTGCGGTAGCGTTGTTGCCTCACAGTTAGACGTTGCCCGTTCGATTCTCTGTTAGAGCGTCTTCTGTGTGGCGACATGCGTAAATGGGCGTTCCTTCGTTGAAGGTTGTGCGTTAGGCCCTGCAAGCCAGCACGTAAAACTCTACTGCCAATCATTAGTGGACCAGAGTTCCCCTGTGGTGACCCCTAACCGGGAAAAGCCGAAAGACACAAACAAAGACAATACATGTGTTTGGTCGGCTGTCAAGGCTCTGATTTTATGTTTGCAAAAATGTAAACCATTTTCTACGGTTTACATTTCTGCATGCTTACACTACGCCTGCACCACTTCCTGAATCGCTACATACCTTCATTTGCATGCTACACTGCTGCACATGGAGTAATTAGCATACAAGGCTTGGGAGTTGTGTGGGCGTAGCGTACGCAGGTAGTGCACATGGAAACAGCTCCTACCTGAATTGCTCGGTGGCCATATTTGGTGTTAGAACGCCAATGCTACGCCTGCACCTGGCACAAGCTTCATGAATCCTGGGGAATATGTTGATCCCCTTACACCATTTTGGTAGTTGCTCCACACTTCCAGGCTACTACTCTGTAACCAAAGATCAGAATGCATTTCTTGTTATCCAGGAGGGTAAAATGATAAAATGAAAAAAGTGCAAAGGTATAAAATATAATTTACATACCTCCCCTCCTAAAAAGACATGGAAAATATAAGCTAAGATAACGCCAGTGATATGAGTTTGGTTATGTACTGCATCATTTAAGACAGAACCATTTAAGGATACCATCAGCTTATACAGCAAAGGAATAATTAGGCAACTAGCAGAACAGCATAAGTATTGGATGGATCCATTTAAGCTGCTTGGAAGATGATTTATTTAAAAGAAAATTAATGAAAAATAAAGTGATCACCTCCCTTTTGAAACTGGTGCATTTTTCTGTGTAAAGACCCCCCCCCCTTCACTGAGGTTACTGAACCTCAAATCAGGAGCAAAACTGTAACTGTGGTGACCCTCTTTGATGAATGAATATTTTAGTCAACTGCCATTATTCAAGCATTTGGCCACTGTGTGACAAGCAGGATACTCACTTGGAATCTAATCCTGTTTTGAGCACTGAAATCCAGGAGTAGAAACTGCAAAGCCAGCTTTTTATAATTGGAAAAATGAGAAAAACATAGGTTTATGAGAAAATTAAAAGTAGAAATGGATAAATAGTGACATCTATGTTGCTGTCCTGAACCAAAGATATACCCATAATTATTCTTCATGAAAAGTTAAAAAGTCATCATTATGAAGTTGTACTTAAAGCTGCTAACAGCAATGATCATTTGTTGCCAGTGGTAAAAGGTCTTCATCTGTTAAAACTACAACCTTGATTTCTTGTATAAATATTAACTGTTTACTAGGATTAAAGGAAGACCTGCATATACAATTCTGGATATTTGCCACTTTAAAACCATTGATACCTGGTTTCTAAATTTGGGCAAGTTCTTACCTTTTTTAATTTTCACATGAAATTCAGACATCTGTTAACATAAAGACATATTTAATAAAAGTATATGCTCAGAGATGTACACAGAGTTCTGAATCAGCTCAGTTTTCAACCTCAGTCCTGCTTTATTATGTGAACACTATTAAGTGACCGATCTATGTCTTCTCATGATTCTCCATTCATCAGTTTATTCTGTTTTTTTTTTTTTACTTGGCTCCATTTTTTTCAGTTGACTTATGCTGTACATCTATAGAATCAAGAATAAATGTTCTTGACAAGCATAGTATTCTAGCATTGCTTGTGGGGAAGATAGATAAAGATAAAATGTTCTTATTTTTTGGGAAAAAATGAAATTAATTATGTATAAAATGATAAAATGTTAATATCTTTTCTTCCAGAAAAGGTTGTAAAATGTATAAAGCTATGCAGATCATGCAGTGATTCTTTTGTATAACTCTAGCATGACTCTGGAAATGAAACTGCTCTCAAGTTAGAAGGAACACAAAACATATTCATTTTTTTCAAAGACGTTTGCGACTTCTTCTGGAGCTAAGTGACTGTGCAATTGGGAAACTTACATTTTAATTCTGATTAAGACATAAAATAAGAAGCTGACACTTTTCAAAGTTCAAAGTGGAACTGTTTAAAGTTCAGTTAGTATTTGCCCTATGAAATGTGCAAAGAATTTTTGGAGCAAGAGCTAATATAAATATTTCATTGCCCATGACTTTCCCACAACAGCTAAATGGTTTTAAAAGTCGATAGATTATAGCAAATACTGAGTAGGCGCAGTCTTCCCTTGACAGAATCCAAAGTGGGTTGTTCATGTGTCTGAAGGTTTCCTGTGTCGTTATTTATCATGCTCATGATAATTCTTTCCATAGCTTTGCATATGAAACTAGTCAGACTTATTGGTCTGTAATTTTTGGGATCTATAGATGGTCTACCCTCGTGCATAAGGATGACTGTTGCAGTTCTCCATTTATGTGGCACAAAGCCTGACTGGAGACTATGGTTGGAAACGGACTCCAGTGGTCCATACAGATCATGGTGCATGTTGTTTAGGAAACATCCTGAGATATTATCATGGCCCATTGATGCAGTGTTCTTGGCCTTGGAGAGTGTGTTTAGGACCTGCTCCCTAGTGATAGTTGTGGGAGTTATGACTTGATTTGCCCTCTGAGATGTTTATCCTGTTGGGCATTACATTTCCTAAGTTTTGCCATTGTTGTACAACCTATTCGTTTTAGGATTCCACCAGGGAGGATTGTTTTTTTACTTTGTTTTGAGGTCATTCCTTGTGGATACAGCTGCCTCAATGCTTCTATTAACATGATTGTACAGAGTTTCTGTGAACAATTCCACATAGGCACCTGTGTTCTCAAGATTTAGTGGGGACTGAAATTTTGTAAGGTTATCACTTGATAATAATAAGTATGCCTTTGAATAGTTCTTAACTGCTTGTGGGATTAGCTGTGGTCATGGGCTTCATTTTTATTTTCAAGAGCTTTATGACCTGATCTTACCAGAGAGGGCATTATATGGGGGCAGGGGGGTGCAGCATTCTCCCATGTTTGTGAGGACCAGGTCTAGTATGTTTGCATTTCTACTGGGTATGTGGGCTATGTGATACAGAGTGTTTGTGTTAACAATGTCAAGGAATCTTTGGGCCTGTGCATTAGGGAATTATGTATGAATCCCAGTTTATAGTGGGGTAGTTAAAGTCACTCATGAATGTGGTATCAGTTTGAATGGTGAGAGTTTCCAATACATTTAGATATGATTTTGGATTTCCTGGATCACAGAGGGAGACCTGCAGCTTGCAAAGATATGGTATGGGACTTTGTCTATAGTTTGAACAACAAAAGTGCACTTGTGCTGTGATGCACATTGCAAGAATTTTAGTAATTTTAAGCACTTTTGTCTTAGACTTCTTAAAACTAAATCTCAATGCATTTTAAATTCAACCAAAGTGTCACATCCCTTCCCCAATTAACTAATTAACCCTTATAATTTTTAATATCTATCTATCTGTCTGTCTATATATATATATATATATATATATATATATATATATATATATATATGTATAAGCAGTTCCCCTTCAGAAGGTCGAATGGCTGAAATCTCGAAATGCATATGGTCAAGACCATATGCTCAAAATTTCAGAAGCTCGACCTTCTGAATGGGGATCGGCATACACCGCAGAACAGGAGATTTCCTTTCTGCGCTGTAGTGCGATCTCAGAGTTAGAATAAATAAGTAGCGGGGGTGTGGGGGTGCAGGGGGGCTTGCCCCCTGCAGAAACATTGTTTTGTGCTTTCTTGCTTTTGTTTTCTTTCCCTTTCAGAAGGTCGAGCTTCTGAAATTCGAGCATATGGCTTCGGCCATATGCATTTCTAGATTTCAGCCATTCAACCTTCTGAAGGGGAACCGTATAAGCACCTTTCCTCCTACAGTTCCCATCTTAAATAGTCCCAGAGTCAATGTCCTGAAAGAGACTGGGCCTCTAGTATTATGACATTGTATTGTATGTATGGTGTACTTTACAGACACAGGGTAGAGGGCTTGATTCTCACCTTTGGGGGAAATTGGCTAGGCTTAAAATGGCACAGAAGGGCAGCTAGCCTAGTACTTGCCTTTGAATCTATGTACCTCTCCCTCTCTCCAGTAGCTGCCAGCATTGCAAAGGCATTAGATATCCTCCCTACCTCCCCTCCCCAGATGACTAAGCCACCACTGGCCACTTATTTCTATACCCCTGTTATTAGCTCTACATTGCACAGCTCACTAGTTGATCCCATATGACTCACAATTAGGGCTTCACCCATCTGTGCCACTGAGCCATCAGCCACATCTATTTTAATTAAAAACAAAATGAAAATGGATTCAGCAGGGTAGTTGGTAGTCAGTGTAAAAACTAATTTCACGTAACCCAGTCAGAGTTATGGGTCTCAGCATCAAGTATTAAGCCATTAACTGATGGTGACATTTTGTTTTGTTTTGCTTTGCATTTTGGATAGCCATGAAATCCCATATCAAAACTGTGTTGTTTTGTATTACTTTATTCAGTAGATGTGGGGGCATATATAAACAAGGGTTTAGCTAGGCACACAGTTTGTACTCTACTAAGTACATATTTCTATACATTACTTATAGAAACCATGGCTTTTTTCGGACATACAGTATTCACAACTGCCTAAATTAATGCCTCCAGTAATTGTTGTATAGACTGAAATCATCATCATCCCCTTTTTCCCATTTACATGGGGTCGGGGTATCATATTAACTGTCGCCAACTCTCTCAATTCAGTGCCACTCTCCTGCCTTCTTCAACACTCATGCCTGACTGTCGCAGATCTTCTTTCACACAGTCCATCCACCTCTTTGCTGGACGTCCTCGCTTCCTCTTACCTTCTTCCTGTCTGTCCCAAATCTCCCTCACCAGATTGCCTTCTGCTTTTCTACACATGTGCCCATACCATCGTATTCTGTTTTCTTTGATCTTTTCTGCAATTGGAGCTACTTTGGCTTCTGCTCTTATGTCCTCATTTTTTCATGTGTCCCACAGTGTATATCCTATCACCTTTCTCAGACACTTAATTTCGATCACCTCTAGCTTCTTTAACTGTTCTGCCTTTACTCCCCAGGTTTCTGTACCATACAGTAGTACTGGTCGCACCATTGTCTTGTACATCTTACTTTTCAGCTTCTTTGGCATTCTTCTGTCATAGACTACACCTGATACTCAATGCCAGTTGACTGCAACCCCTCTGATTCTAGCTTTGACCTCTTTATTCAGACTACCCTTCTCCTCAACCACCCCTCTCAGATACTTGAAGCTGTTTACCTGTTCCACTATCTTCCCATCTATCTCAATTCTCAGCTTCTTCTGATTTCCCCAATCTGCTGCCATTACCACTGTCTTATCTGTGCTTAGTTTCATCCCATGTGCCTTCAGATTTGCATTCCATTCTCCTATCCTTTGCTGAAGTTTTAGATCAGAGTCTGCCTGTACTGCCACATCGTCTGCATACAGCAGCTCTGTTGCTCTGACCCCTCCAACCTGTCTGCTGATGTAGTCCATTACCAGTATGAACAGCAGTGGGCTCAGAGCTGAACCCTGGTGTACACCCACTCCCACTGGAAACCCCTCAGTGAGGCCAAACACTGTTCGTACTTGAGTCACTGGGTCCTTGTACATAGCCTGTACTAATTCTACCAATGTTTCTGGGACTTCAAACCACCACAGTACTGCCCAGATCAGCTTTCTTGGGACCTTGTCTTATGCTTTCTCCAAGTCTAGGAAAGCCCAGTTTGACTCTCTCCTCTTCTTTAGTTTCTTCTCAAGTATCTGTCTCAATGCAAACATCGGGTCAATTGTGCTGCATCCTGATCTGAATCCGAACTGTTCATCTCCCATCTTACATTCTACTATTCTGCGTATCCGTTTATCAATCACCCTTTCCAGAACTTTCATGCAATGTGGTAGGAGTTTGATGCCTCTGTACTGTCCACAGTTGTGGATGTCCCCTTTGTTCTTGTACACTGGCATGAGTATGCTTATTCTCTAGTCATCTGGAATACGCCTTTCTCTCCACACTGCAATTAGTACCCTCAGGAGCCATTTCTCCCCTAGCTCACCCAGCATCTTTATCATATCTGCTGTGACCTCATCTGAGCCTGCTGCTTTCCCTGACTTCATTTTCCTTAGTGCTGCTCTTACTTCTTCTAAGCTGGGCTTCTCTTCTACTCTCATTGTAGGCTGTTTCTGGGGCAGTACCACTTCTGTGGGGTTTTCTTCATTCAGAAGCTGCTGGAAATACTCCTTCCATCTGCCTTTGATGTCCTGTGGGCTGGTAAGCAGGTTGTTGCTGGAATCCCTTATGAAGTGTGTCTGACTATCTTCTTTATCTTTCTGTCTTTGTCTTGCAACCTGGTATAGTTTCTTTGTGCCCCTTACTGAGTCACTTTCCAGTAGCTGATAGAGTGCCTCTGATGCCCTATACTTTGCTATTGCAACTTCTTTCTTAGTTTCTTTGTTAGCCAACCAGTAGTCCTTCCTAGCTTGGTCAGTCTTTTCAATCTCCCACTTCTTCCTGCACTCCTTCTTTCTTTTGATTACTTCCTGCACTTCTCCATTCCACCACCAGCTTTCCTTATGTACCTTATTTCCATACCTGGCTCGGCCACATATCTTTTCTGTAGTCCTAACACATGCTGTTTTTAGGTGCTGCCACTTTTCTTCAACTCCACCTATTTCCTCCTCTTCTTGGGGTGCTAGAGCCCTGAGTAATTCCTTGAACTGCTGTACTTTCTCTCCAGTCAACTTCCAGGTCTTCAGCCTGGTCTCTGTTGACCTTAGAGCCTTCTCTGACCACTGCTTGCAGCTGATTGTGGCAACTACTGGTTTATGCTGTGAACCAACTGTTTCACTGGGGATGACTTTGCAATCATGGATTCTACCCCAGTGCCTTTTCCTTACTAGGAGGAAGCCTACCTGAGTTGCATGTTGGCTACTCTTGTATGTGATCTTGTGACTGTCTCTCTTTCTGAGCCATGTGTTGGCTACTATCAAGCCATTTGCCAGACAGAAGTCTAGAATGGCTTCTCCTTCGTTATTCCTATTGCTCCACCCATGTGGACCCAGGCAGTCCTCATATCCTGTTCTGTCTGTCCCAACATGTGCATTCAAGTCACCCATTATCAACACCAATTCATGTTGTCCTGCTTTATCTGCAACTGCTGTCTGAATGCACTCTTTTCCTCACTATCACAACCCTGCTGTGGGGCATAGGCTGAAATTATGAATACTGTCCTATCATTACCTTGGAGTCTGATTGCAATGAGTCTGTCATTAATTTTGATGATATCCCTCACTGACTTCTGAAGCCTCTGTCTCACCACAATTCCTACACCATTTCTAGCCTGTCCACCACCTGAGTAGTAGAGTCTGGATCCCAAGCCAAGTGGCTTTGCACTGCCCTTCCATCTCCTCTCTTGGATACATAGGATGTCCAGCCTCCTCCGTATCATCATGTCATCCACTTCTAAGCTGCATCCTGTCAGTGAACCTACATTAAGCGTAGCAATTCTCAGTTCATGTTTGGCAGGCTGGTTGGTTTTATGTCCAGCTTTCACTCAACAGAGCTATCCCAGGTAACCCAGGCTGGGAAACTAGACACTGGCCAGCCAGTAGCCTATTGACACAGGGCTGCTGGGCTTTTATGGTGGGCACACACTAGCTCCCACCGTTAGCATGAGTCCCTGGCGTGGGTCAGAGAGTAGGCCGGGTCAACATGACCAAATCACCTAGAGCCATATTTTACACCAGCGAGTGGCTAGCCCTGCCACGGCACGCAGTTTGTGATCCGTGTTCTCCTATCTTGAGGATACTGCGCACCACAATAGATGCCCAAAGCTGTTGGTCTTTTTACAACTCTTCCCCCCCATTGGGCACCATGTCTGTGCTGCTGCCCACAGCTCCATTCATTGGTGAGTTTGAGATGGAAACACTCAGCATGTTTTTTGAACATGGGAGAAACCCCACGGAGACACAGAGAGAACATGCAAACTCCAAATAGGCATTAGTTGGAGGTCAGGATCGAACCTTGTACCTTGTGCATTGGAGGCGAAGACTTTAACCACTAAGCCATCTGGTCTCATTGTATAGACTGAAAAATATCTATTTAATGGTTTTAGAGGGTAAGGATGCAAACATTTGTTATGTGCTGGGGAGGACATTTCAGTGTTTTAACTGACAGGTGGGTTAAGTGCAGCAATATGAGCACACAAGTAGGAAGTTATATTCTCTGGCTACAGCCCTACATAGGAAAGTTAAATAACTTGTATAATGTCATAATGTATGAACTAAATACTATGAGGATTCAGATTCATTTTTCCAGCTCCTCAGCCCAATACCCTAAGCACAATGCGATAACTAAGTTGTTGATGTATATAAGTAACTGTTTTCCTATAAAATGTATGCATGGCAAATGCTTCAAAGTAAAACACGTGTTTGATAACAACAAATGTTGACAGTGTCAGTGACAGAAGGTACCAACATGATGGGAGGAGAGAGATGTTTTAATTCATTTACAAAGAAGAAATATACCACAGATAATCAGGTTTAGTTAAAACAATAAATCAATAAAGCTGTGCATTCATGTGTGTGTGTGTGTGTGTGTGTGTGTGTGTGTGTGTGTGTGCGCGCACACGCGTGTGTGTGTGTGTGTGTGTGTGTGTGTGTGTTTATGTGAGCGTGTGTATGTGAGCGTGCACATGCACATGTGCATGTGTGTGTGGTTATTGACCAAGGAATGTGCTTTTTTTGTTCCTTGAGCAATTGCAGGTTAATAGAAAGCAGTGTTCATGCTGCTCCTAAAACTCCTGTCCAATAGCTCTGATACTACCACCAGATGGGCTGCCTTGACAGGGGGTTGGGGGGGGGTGAGAAAGTGTCTTACTATTGGCATTAACCCCTGCCTGAGGCCATCATAATGATATGCAAAATGTAAACAGGAAAATGAGCAGTAGCTATCAGCTGGCAGCGTCTCTCATACACACACACTGTCCTATCTCACAACTTTTTATGCCCTACCACAAGTATGCTGATGCCTTACTGTGAGGCAGTGATGCGTTGTCTGTAAAGGCATGCCTACCCCAAGCCCTAGAGCAATCATGCATACTTGGCCATCCGGTATGCCCTGTCTGGCAATCATTCATAGTACTAGCCTATGCCAATGTGGTCCTTCCTCCCAGGAGAGGCACAGTCATCCTTCCTACCAGCTCCATCATTTGCTTGAATCACTAATTAATCCCAGGTTGCCTGGCTAAGGTCAAGTTTTAATAGCTTTACACAACTGAAACTGGCAAAAGAATATGTAGGTAGCAAAGGCAAAACTGACACTCGGAATTGTTAGCTTTCAGATAACTTTACTGTGCATGGAAAATTATTACATGACAGCATTTCATTATTTTTTTGATGGCATCTTTTAACATGATAATTCAGTCTTATATCTGTTAATATAATATTAAACTATATCAGATCAATGATCTTTGGCTGACATAAGTCATCATTTTGGTGTATGAAAGGCAAATAGAGGCAGTTTCTCAGTTTTAAAAAGTTTGGGCATCTGAAGCCAATCAACTTGCATTAGTCTTCATAAAGTCACTTCACCATTTCTAACTTCACAGTGGGAGCACCACAGGTTAAAAATGAAACATGTTCTAATTTATTTCATAAAAATAAATCTAGTTTTTACACTCTGAATAGAGAAAAAAGTTTGTACCAGGTCTGATGAAGGCATGGTAGCTGTGGGTGTGCAGGAAATATAGGTTTAAAAAATTGTAAAAATCAACAAACAGGATTAAGCACTTTCATCTGACAACATACACAGACGTCTTCAGGATCAATACTACATCTACAAAATCTCTTTAAATCTCCCACCCACAAAGTCACATGAGCATTCATCTCCAACTAAATCCAAAGTCCAATAAAAATTGCAATAAAGAAATGTAAATGTAATTAAAAAGTGCAAAACAAAAACGAAATTAAAATAAGCATTAAACATAATACAACATAAAACAAAGAGTAAGAAGGTCACACTGAAAAAACAATCAGTAAAAACTAAATGAAAACTCCTTCTCACTCTTTGTTTTAATTTGTTAGTTGGGATATTTTGCAGTCACCCTAATGATAATGGACATCAGCTGGGTATAACAACTCTGTGTTTCTTATGCTTAGTCAAACATTCTGCTTGTGCTATGCTGACGAGGTCATAACAAGGCCAAAATATGCATATCCATAGCTAGTAGGGTTTGGCTTTATTGGCCTGAAATTGTCCATTAAAATGGCTAGAGTTTTCATTTAGTTTTTAACCCCAAAAAATAAAAAAGTGCTGCTCATGATGCTTTGCAATGCATTTGAACAAAGTATTTTTGACATTTTGTTTCCTGATGTCCAAAAGGTGCTGAGAAATACATTGTTTTAACTTCCTTTGGGTTTTCCCCACATAAAACCTATCACATTTTTGACATTTAGCCAGGTACGCTATATCTTTGGTGTTACAATTACAATGAAAATCCAGTTTAATGACAAAATGTTTAATTCTCACAAGGCCAGCCACCAAAATAAACTTACACTGGTGGCAGAACCCACATTTAACTATACCATGTTTTTTGTTGCTGACAAGACCACTAATGTGACTCTCCATTTCCAATATATTCTTAAAGGATCTACCCTTCCAGTACTCCACTAAGGGTTTTACCCCCACTTTATTAACCACTCCATTAAAAAAAGAAAATATACACCAGTTTTTGCATATGTAACTGGACTCAAGAGTAAACTCGGTAATAAAGGATAAAGTGTGGTCTTTTCCATTGTGTGGGCTACCAGCAAGCAACTCATGCACACTATTATATGAGGATTTTAACAATGGCAAAATCACTCCTTGTTTTCTTTTAAGTGCAATACTAGACTGGACATTGTTAACTAAGACTGAGGGATGTCCATGTGGCACGAACATATACACTAGTTTGAGACACTCATCTTCAAACAAACTATCCTCCGACACAATTCTAGCCTCTTAATGATGCCTAATTTTTTATGCTCTGGGTGATTGCTAGAATAGTGCAACAAACTCCTGGAATAGGTGGGTTTTCTGAACACAGTACTCACAACACAACACCTACTAACATTTTAAAAATATACATGTCCAAGTAATTAATAGATAACCTGTTGTAAACAAAAGAGAACTTCAAAAACATTATAGTGGAATTCAAATAATCAATAAAAGGCTCAGTCTCTTCGCTGGGTTTGTCCCACACATTAAAAATGTCATCCATGTAACGCACATACAACGTGATGGAATCAGGAACAAACCTATTCATCACTAAGCATTTTTCCAATTGAATGCGCACAATGTTAGCAAAAATGGGGGCACAGGATGCCCCCATAGCAATGCCTTTAGTTTGCTGAAAATATTGGCCATCCAAGTACAAAAATTGTTCTTAATCACCAGTTCCATGAACAAAACCAAAATCCTAATTTCATTATTGTCCAAAGTGGATGATTCTAGTAAAAAATCCTGGAACCATTCCAAGCCTGTGGAATGAGGTATAACATTGAAAAATACATAACTATCAGAGAAACCCAATTGTTTCAGCTTGAGCAAAAAATCTCAGGAATCTCGACACAAATGAGAGCAGGGCTCCAACCCCTTTTTTAGCTTAAAGTCAAAGTATTTAGCCAGAGGATGAATTTTCGATCATCTGGCAGAGACTATGGGTCTCACTGGTGGATCAGTGGTGTTTTTATATATCTCTGGCATGCTGAATAGAGGAGGCACCACTGGAAATTCTACTTTAAGAAAATGAAACAATTCAGGTGTAATCTGTCCTTGATCTATCAAGTCTTTCAAGCAGTAATCAATTTTCTTGTATGCTATATGAATCATATTTATAGAGACCTCATCGTAAAAGCCACTCTGCTAGACATATACATTCATTCGGTTGAGGTAGTTGTGCTTACTCATAATAACAACCCCTCCTACTTGATCAGGTTTCACCTCCCTCACGTCTTTATCAAAAAACAAACTTTTCAATAATGTATACTCTGCTTGAGTCAAATTATGTGGGTTGTGATTGTGAAACTGATGTTGCCATAAATACCTAAAATCATTTTCACATAATTTTTCAAAAACATGTAAAGGCAACCGAAAAAGGGGGGGTGAAAATGCTGCTATGATGTAAAATATCAGCACAAACTTGGCCCTCATTAAACATAACCTTGAAGTTCAACTTCCTTGTGAAAAATTTTAAATCAATAAGTAAATTGTCTATATGTGAATGGCACAAGGGGATGATATTAAGGCCTTTACTGAGCAAGTTCGCATGTGCACTGTCCAAACATTTACTACTGAAATTAAAAAGCTTGAAATCACCTAAGGTGTTAAGGATTATCTGAGGACCACATTCAGAACAAGCAACTGTG
>NC_056739.1:603665362-603725362 GCF_019279795.1 Protopterus annectens | reverse complement strand
GTGACTTGTCTTTTTTAGAGGGTTAGGGAGGTAGGCAGTATTTCCAGATAAGACTTAAATATGCTAACAACTACTGGCTTGTTAGTTTATAAGCTACAATGTTGTCAGCTTTGAAAATTAAGCCTTGGGCACAAATTATGCCTTGAAAGAAAAAAATAAGACTGAAATTCTTTTTTTCTTCATAATTTTTATTTATTAGAGTAAAATGTTGAGAAAATGCTCTAAAATGCATCCCAGACCATCTGTAAACCTGTGGCTTCTTGGGCCCTGACTTGAGTTATTTCCTAAATGGTTATTATTGGGCTGTCTTGTTCAGGAAAGGTGTGTTGAAGGATGCAAGGAAAACTAAAGCTGAACCACAACAGTGAATGTCTTCCCTTAATCATAATTTCTGTTCAAGCTATTATTGGACGAAAAGGTTGTGTAAAATGCACTTCAGAGCATATAGAAAGTTATGGCTTCTTGAAAAAGCTTAGAGTAAGGCAAAATGTGAGAAAAGGAAGAAACGTGGATGGTGTGGGAGCCCAAAAGGAGAAGGACTCAGAGGTGAGGACTGGAGGGTGTGTGTGTGTGTGTGTGTGTGGGGGGGGGTTGAAATGGAGGTCCAGTCATCATTTAACTTTAAGTCCAGACCTGTACATAGACTTGTTGCAATGTATCACTGTTGCAACTAAGTGCCAGTAACTCTAACTGCCCCTTTGTTAGACGGCTTGGCGGCTCAACATAGTGATAGTGTGGCACATAGGCCTGTTGTAATGTAAAAGATTGTAGCTGCAGGTCTGTCTGTGGATACTACTCCTAAAAGTTTGCAGCATGAAATAAAGGGTTGCTTAGAATGGATGGCATTGTTAGGATGATACTTATACTGTTCCCTTGATGTTGCTGGGGGCCCCCAAAATGCTAACACCGGCCCTGTATATATATATATATATATATCAAGTTGAAGCACAGAAACAATACCCAGTCCGGGAAGGTGGAATGCTGTTCTAAAAAAGCAGTTGATATGTTCAAAATCCAGTAACGAAATCCAAAAAAGAGATGAAATATATTGAAAACACAGCTTTAATAGGAGACGTAAGCGCTTTCGTGGTATTCCGCTTCATCAGACGTAAATAATTGCATCAGATCCGTTACAGTTATATAGTCAAACGTTAAAAACGTCACTTCCTAAGTTAATTTAAAAACATATCCACTATAATGGATAATAATATTCATTTATAAAGCATATAAATATAGAAACATAGCGATCAGGATGTTACTACAGAAGCATTCATGTATCGCCTAAATATATGTGTTTGTACCAATTAAGACATCAAGTGTTCAATTTGTGTGCTGTTTTTTATATTTTCATACACTTTTATATATTTTTGCTAGGTATATGGAGTTGAATTGAAGTCTTCCTTCTTTTTGACAGAACACATTGTATTTATCATATGTTCTTTATAGAAAGCATTTTTTAGAAGTATTTTAATAGCGTATCTGTAGTAACATCCTGATCGCTATGTTTATATGTTTATATGCTTTATGAATGAATTTTATTATCCATTATAGTGGATATGTTTTTAAATTAAATTAGGAAATGACGTTTTTAACGTTTGACTATATAACTGTAACGGATCTGATGCAATTATTTACGTCTGATGAAGCGGAATACCGCGAAAGCGCTTACGTCTCCTATTAAAGCTGTGTTTTCAATATATTTCATCTCTTTTTTGGATTTCGTTATTGGATTTTGAACATATCAACTGCTTTTTTAGAACAGCATTCCACCTTCCCGGACTGGGTATTGTTTCTGTGCTTTAACTTGTTTTTGGGGCTTGGCATATTTTTACGATATATATATATATATATATATATATATATATATAGGCACACACACACACACACACACACACACACACACACATATAGATATACCCCGGGATTCATGAAGCTTGTGCCAGGCGCATGCATAGCGTAGGCATTATAATGCCAAATATGGCTATCAAGCGATTCAGGTACGATCCAATTCCATGTGCACTACCGGCGTACACCAGATCTGCGCAGCCCCCAGCGTAGGTATGCTAATCACCCCATGTGCGGTGTCGCACCATGCAAATGAAGGCATATAGCGATTCATGAAGTGGTGCAGGCATAGCATAAGCCCACGGAAATGTAAACCAAAAAACACGGTTTACATTTTCCCAAACAGAACATCGGAGCTATGGAAGAGGGCCAGACCCAGGTATCACAATGTTAACATATGCCAATGGCGAAATACACAGCCAATGGCATAAGAAAAGATGCACAACACGTAAATAACAACATTTAATGTCATGTCCACAGTAACGTACAGCACAACCACAGGGCATGTGTGCGGAAGCTGTAACATAAAGAAATAATATAAAAATGTCATAAAATCGCAACGTAATAGAAATTAGGTTTACAGCATAATACACAATGGTAGGCATGGAACACCACAACCAAGGTGCAAGGATTGCTAAGGGCTTATGATAGTGTTCGGTGCGGTAACTATGAATTAGTAGTCAATGCCATGCAAATGAGGCAGATAATACTGAATCGCAAATGTCCCGCCGGATGAAGGTTGTACCATACGGCGCAGAGGTATAACACCAAGGAGTGGCTCAGAGGAGATACATGACATCAGCAGAGGGGTGTGCCACCGTAGCAGTAAACACATTGGAGCATTGCAAATCTGGCCTGTCCATTGCTAAGCAAAGCTGCAGGACAGGGGTGGGGAGGAATCGTTTAGCTGAGAGCACACATGGTGGCTAAAAGCGCATGTGTACGAGGATGAAAATGTGCCCGAAACCCAGTAATCGGATGCACGCGCCACAAACAATAGCAGAAACAGGAAGGTCAGGGGAAGAAAAGAAGGAAATGCAGAAGTAGGGTAATTGGAGTACTAATGAGCAATCAACACCAATCAACCCACGAAAGCCAATCGACGGCAGCTGACAAGTCTGCTTGCAGAAACCTGTAAAACAGGATAGGGGAGGCATTGGAATGCAAAGAAAGGAGGGGAGGTATTGGATTGCAAAGATAGGAGACCTGACACAGCAGAGCAAAGCAAACCGACAGTAGTACACATAATGCAAGATATGCTAGGTCCAGGAAAGTACAAATGAAAGTAGGCTGCAGGATGCATGCCAGAAAATGGTAGATGCAACGCGCAGAAATGTAAAGGGAAGGTCAAGAGGTAATCCACGGCAGGCAAATGTAATTCAACACCAAAGGCACCACAATAGTAGTTCCGGCAGTAAAACACATAAGATAACCTGTAGCTACGATCGTACATACACACCCTATGACATCATCGGTGTTCACAGCACAATAGTATAAAGTGTGAAAGCACCCAACACACACCTGTGTATTCCCAAACACTGCACCATAGGTGTAAACACACGGGGAACTTTTAAAATGTACATGTTGGGTGCTGCCATAGCTGTGATTCATCAGCATGTGTTAGAGACTGGCGGTGTTGTGGAGGATGATGCAGACAACCACCCCAGGCCTCGGAGGAGAAGGAGAGTGTTCAGACCAAGGGTAACCTACCAGGGGCTACATGACCTGGAGATAGTAGAGCGTTACAGCGTGGACAGGGACATCTTACAGCAAATAGTGGAGCTGTGCCGGCCACGCCTGAGAACCAGAAACAACAGAGGGGAACCCATCCCAGTGGACACGAAGGTATGTGTAAGCCTGCAAATACTGGCCACAGGTACCTTTCAAAGGCCAACTGGAGATATAATGGGTATCTCACAGGCATCAACATCCAGGGTACTACACCAGTTCCTGGATGCCATGTTACCACATGCCAGTGAGCAGATATACTTCCCCAGAACTCAGGAAGAGTTGGCCAGCAATATGCGCCACTTCCACCGTGTGGCACAATACCCGGAGGTACTGGGTGCAATAGACTACATGCACATACAAATCAAGTCACCACCCAGTGAGCAGGGTAGGCGCTACATAAACTGCAAGGGATTCCACTCCATCAACTGCCAGGTCGTGTGCAATGCCCAGGGCATTATCATGGATGTGTGTGCTGGCAGCCCTGGAAGCTACCATGACTTCCATATCTGGCATGCCTCACAGCTGTATCACGTATTTGTCAGGGGGGACATCCCACATGGCCATCTCGTGGGGGATGCTGGCTATGCACTGGAGCCGTGGATGATGACTCCCATCAGAAATACACACACACCCATGCAAGAACGCCATAATGAGGCACACGCACAAACTAGAATCATCATAGAGTGTGTGTTCGGGATGCTAAAATCACGGTTCCAGTGCTTGGATACATCTGGTGGAGCCTTGCAGTACTCTCCAGGCACGTGTGCCCACATCATCATAGTATGTGCCATGCTACATAATATGATCCTGCGGAAGCAGCTGCAGCAGGGACAAAATGGTGAAGGCCCTCATAGCCCACCGCAATTGCCAAGGCCATTACAGGCACAGAGGGATTCAGACCATGAACACACTGTGCCAGCCCCAGTAGGCAGATGGAGGCATGCCCAATATGCCTACGCCTTGGCAAAGAGGGAACGTATAGCACATACTCTGACAGTGTAGGCCCCTACGGACTGACACCTCTCCACCTGCACACACAGTAAAATGGATGGCACACAAACATGACCACCTGTAAATTGTAATGTATAGGTGGCCCAATGTGTGACTCCTACACAGGCAGCCCTCAAACATTGTAAACACAACAGCCATTGGAACACGGAATGCCAACACCTGAACAGCACATGAGTCTTACAGCATATGGTGGTGCTGTGTGCCTGTCACGGTCCCCGCCAGATATATAAATATATATATATATATATATATATATATATATATATATATATATATATATACATATATATACAAATATGCATATATATAATACAGATAGAAAGGGCAATAGAGGATATATGGTGATATAGATGGATTCAGCGATATCTGCAAATATAATAGATAGTTCAACGACATTCATAACATCTTGGAGGTACAAATAAATAGGATACCGCCAACCATGGAATGTGTAACATACCGACATGCGTAACCACGAGGCTGAAAGACCGATAGAACACAGTACCGGAGCAGTACATCCGCGAGTAATAGTATGATGATATGAAGGGACAGTTAGTCACCGCTGCCGGTGTCGCGGTCCACGTAGGTACTGTGTTCAACTGTGTCTGTGAGTGCCGTAGTCTGTGTAAGTGTGCGTTGAGGGTGCCGTGTGCATCTCTGTGTGACTGTGATGTGTGTGTGTGTCCACAACATGTGTATGTTAGTGCCAAGTCAGAGGCAGATCAGTACGGTAGGTGTGGGTATAGCTAGCCGTAGGCATACGGTTACTACCTGTCCCACAGTAGGAGGGACAGCCCCAACCTGGGCAGGTGTGTCCTGACATAAAACAGTACAAAGGGCAAATGTCAGAGATGGTTGGACATGAATATGTCCCATATATAATGTAACAGTCGTATTTAATAGTTATGCCTGTATGTAAGAAACTTAAATGTTACATGCAAACAGCCATGTTACAGGTTTTGATTGCAATACTCCGTTATCAGACGTCGGGATGACAGCTACACCCACATGTTGAACCAAATACTCTACCTGTCACACACAATCCACGGGGGACATGAATCCAAACTATACTTGTCTCCATGCATAGCAGTTGCAGTTACACATAACAAAACACAATACAGACCGTCTCCCCGAAGGTAGGGCAAATAGGCAACACCCAAGTGGAGAATCCAATTATACCCCACTGTCGCCGGGTAATTGGCGAATGGAGTAGCTGCACAGCTGATATGCAAGTAATTAGTCACTCAGGAACACCAATTGGTGGGATGAATCCACATGTTTCAAGTATCGACGTATATAAGGATGACTTGCCAGACATTCAAACCGTATGCTCATACCGAATAACAGTGGAAACACTGTGAGAGAGATAGAAATGAAACGCCGTAACAACAACAAGGTATGTAGAATGCCCGATATGTAAGGTTATGTATAGCATGATCTGTATTAATTAGTTTTACTGTATGTATAGCCTGGTTTGCATTAATTAAATGTGTCCACAATGCATAAAGTGGGGAAAGGTATGTATGTAGTGATGTCTTGCTGAGCATACTAATGCTTGTAGAAACTGTGCGTCCAGCAGTGGGACACAAGGTACACAGCACATACACCACAAGGGATGCTACATGAGGGCATTAAACAGAACAATGCCATACAACCCGCTGTCAGTGGTAGGGTATGTCCAACAAGGATGTGCCATAGCAGGGGATAGTATATGTTGATATACTGTCACAGCACGCATGTGTATGGGCATATAACATTAATGACATATGTAAGGTTGTCCCGCTGTGCAAGTATGCTTTGCATTATGGGATACTATGTGAAATATGTGTAATGTATAGTATTATAGGTAGATATGACAGATATTCTACACAGCATAACAGGCATATCATGCATACCACAGGTATCGTCTATTGGTACGTACAATAACAGGATACATATGGCCTGTAGGTATGGGACATAGTAATAGCATGATAGCTAATCTAAATGGAAGGGCTACCAAGTAACCATGCACAAAGGACATGTAATAGCTGCACAGGTGCATAGTGGGGTACTATGCAGTCTGGCAAGTCCATGTGTAAGCACAACTACAGTGTTCACACTAGTGGCACCTCTCAAGGGTAGTTTCCTGTGAACAGCAGAACCAGGTGTCACCTGCACCTCTGCACAGTACAGCCACTGCAGTGATCCCAGGCCTACATGTGTCTCCCAACCACCAAGGGAGGTATCACATGAACAGTGCTACTGAGTGTCCCTGCATGATGTACATAGGACTTATGTTCCACAGCATGGTGAGTGTCCGGTTTGGGAATGTAACCCAGAAGCACATCCCACTCATTGTGGCATGTGTGCACATATCCATGAGCATGTTGCTCACAGTGGCCTCTGCTTATGTCACGTATGAGGAGTATATCCATCAATAATGTTGTGGACATGGGCCCTGTCTGATCAGCAGAGGTCACCCCTGAGTATGTAGTATGCAAATGTGTACAGATGTGGTGTCCATAGTGCAGCCGCATATTTAAACTGTTGGAGCTCAGTAAACATCATGGCGTGTTAATGTTGTGGCATGGAAAGCTGTAGCTGTTGTGTAAGGTACACCCTAAATGGGGTGGTGTACCCTTGAATGTGTGTAGATGTCTTGAGTTCAGAGGTACCAGCTACACACCCAGTACAGATAGGTGTGGCCATGTAGAAGGATATCCACGCCACAGTGGCAATACGGTAACCACAGGAGTGGGTGCGACATATGTGTGTACTGCAAACATGTACAATGTGATATGTATGTAGGGGACTACCATCCATGTGATAGTCAGTGGGTGAATGGTGTAATGCAAAGGTGATGTGCATGCACCTTGTGTCATGCAGCTTGATGCCATGATAGTCATATTATATAGCTATCACAGCGACACACGTATGGCTGGATTCAGTATCAGCTGGTGGAGTAATCATGGCGCTTGGTATGTAGGGGTTTGAAAGCTAGGCAGGGAAAGTCCCCTGTGCCAGCCTGTTCCACAGGGAAGCATATACTGAACATGAGGGGCCCTATGACTGAGGACCGTGGTATGCCAAATGTACCTGACATGTAGTAGGTACTATGGTATGCTGGCCTCACTGTGTGTCCTGTCCATGAGCCACATAGCATAACATCCTGAGACACAGGGTATGATATGCAGGTGGATGTGTATGTTGTCAATACCAGAATGGGGAATGGTGCTGAAAGGCAATGAGAGGACAATGTAGGATGTGTGGACTCTCGTACCATCAGCAACTGCCCTGGTAACTGTATGAAAGGAGTCCACCATGTGTAGGGGCCATGCTCTGACCTTAAAAATCCCAACCCGGGTGGCAGCAAAGGACGGGAGCCCAACAATGTCTCTGTGAATGATGTCCTTGATGATGTGCCCCATAGCCATGCAGAACAGTCCAGTCAGGTGTGTAGGACTATAGTCCCACTCGTGCAATGTGGTGCCACCTGTGTGTAGTGTGATAAATGCTGCTGTGTGCCATTCAGGGGCTACAATGTCTGAAACAAGGCTATTACTGAATATGGTGGCCTAGTGGGGAGACATGTAATTCAGAGGTTGGTGGACATCACAGCCTGGGACGTTGGAAGGTGACATGGGGCCAGTGCCCAGGACATATAGAGTGTAGGTCAGTACTGTGTAGGTGTGACCATAGGGACACCACAATGTTCATGTATGGATTGCGGCCCCATAGTGAGTGAGAGGGTGTACTGTCAGCATTAAATCCATCTTCCAGCATGTTGCCAACAACACCTGGGTCTGCAATGTTCCTGAGTGACTGTTGTATGTGACAGCAGATGTGGGTGTTGCCATCGAATACTGACATACCACCATAATGCCTGGTGGTACACCCTGGAATGTGTGGCAGTCATGTTTACGTAGCTAGTCTTGGAGTATGTGATGAGGGACCCTGTGGCCCCACCACGGCTGACCAGTGAGCCACCCCACACATGGGAATGTACACCAATGTGCAACAGCCTACACCTGTTGTTGTACATCATATGTCCATGGAACATGACCACCAGAGTGGCATCTGTTATCTGGTGTGTACCATCATGGCTCTGTGTGGAATAGCATGATCCATGCAGTTGTGTACATGCTAATGAAGTGCACTGGGGTATGTGTCAGCATTTGTATGTGCATTGTCCATCTGCACGGGTGTCATGATAACAACCGCTGTCAGCAGACGTCTGTAGTAGGTGTTGTAGTACACATGTACTGTGTATGCTGTGATGGGTGTGTTGCCGGGATGTGGCTAACAAGGTCGATTATCATATGTTCGGAATCCACCAATGAGGGGATACCCCAGGTGTGTAACACCAGTCACATGGTGGTAGTGTTCATGCCTGTACCATAAACTCCCAGTCAAGAAATTTAAATAAATAAATAAATAAATAAATAAATAAATACATAATGTAGGTCTTGCAGGTGGTGTGTATGGGTTGATCCAGCAGAGCGGAGGGTATGACTCATGGATGTGTCAGTACATGAGTGGCTATCCCAGTGAAGTGTGGGGTAGTGTCAGTCACACATCAGTAGTAGCTGTCTGAGGCCCACTGTCCACTCTACCAACATAGAAGGTATGTTACCCGTGGGGTATGATGTTGACTCTGTCGCTTGTTACAATGTGTATAGTGGTCCCGGACACAGTTAGTTGCACGTGGAGCACTTCTGATGCATTGTGCTAAGCAACTTGCCAGGATGTGTGCAAAACATAGTGGGATATGGGAACCCCTCAGCTGTGGGTGTGCCGGTCCAGGTATGTGCCTGAAAGGTATGGTCTGTCTATAACCTGTCATTGCAGGTGTGCTCTGCAGAGCCTAGAGGCAGGTCCCAGTCACTGCAGAGATGTTTGAGTGGTGCATTATAAGGTGTGCCTTGCCTGCGTGTGTCACAGAGGTAGATGCAAGCATTGTGTCACATGACCCCATGTCGTGCCTGCCAGTTACCGCCCTGCCGGTGACAGTTATTGGAAACTGTGCAAGACAGGCAGTATAGAAGCAGCAAGAGCCTTACATGTGAGCTGTACTCCCAGGGCTGACAGGTGCAAGTCATCTGTGCCACAGCATTGTGTTTGACCAGGACAGTCATAGCGGACAGATACCACATGCCTGTGGAATGACAATAGGAGCATAGACAACTGTTGAAGTGACACAGTCGGTCATTGTACAGTGGTATCGTGTCCAGACGAATGCAAAATGCTCCCCAGGGCTAGGCCCACACCCTCAGGGCTATAAGACTGGTGAGCTATTGCATGTCCCTGCTCACGTAGTCTGTGAAGTGGCATCACAGGGCAGTCACACTAACATAGCGAATGACAGACATATCGTACCTGGTGAGGTGTGGCATGGGTGCATAAGTTATGTTGCAGAAGCAGTTACCCGACAGCAAGATGTAAGCGACTAACGCCTTGTGTAGTCTGCTGTGTGGAACTGCAGTGTGACTCCCTACAGAGTCAGCTATGACTGGTGTGTTGTGAATTTTATAACTCACTGTTGGCTGTATGTGATGGGCACATATGAGTCTGTGGGCTATAAGCTGGTGATGTTGTCTTCCATGATGGGGCTACCTCTGGTGCCTACAGTGAGAATGGAGACGTACTGCACAAGTTGTCCTCGTAGGTGTGGCCAGTGGTGTAGATCATGTGAGACTATGTGATGGGTGGGGTATGTTGCGAATGTTACACATCCCCAAATGACTGTCAGGTGCAGTCAAGGTTGGCGACAGCATTACCCCCAGCCATAGCTGTCAGCCTCCTGTCCCCAAACTGAGGAACATTAGCTCTCATACTGTGTGACAAATAGGCAAAACGTGGAACACTTACGACTGGCTTACTAACAGCGTCAACTAGGAAGGGCATATGATGGCTAAAATAGGCTGGTCTTATGTATAAAAAGTATATTCCATTGAATTAATATGATTCCCATCTATTTAGCCATGGCTAGGAGGTAAACTATTTACAACAATGAATGTGTGACAGACCCTTCCAGTGTGGAACCTTGAGGAACATGCACCTTTTACAACCCCAAATAAGGTACGTACCTCGTAATGAGGTACACATGAGAGCTATGGGCCCAGCACGGCTGCAGAAGTGCATCCCCCACAGGCTGTAGTGCTGTATGTTGGGAGGTGAGCATTGAATGTGTACATGAGACAATTGCTCTATTGCCTCACGTACGACATATCCCTCATATAGACAGGCAGTAGCACTGGTACGTGACAGTTGGACATGCCTGTATATACAACCATGTCCCACAGGATATGTGCGTTACGTGTGTACAACAGCTGTCGTACCTTAAGCAAGCTGGGAAGTGTAGGACAGCCAGTGTACCTGTGGGAAATGGTGTGGAATGGGTGCTATAGTAATCAGTAGCTCATGACATGCTCACAAGTTCTGAACAAGTGCCTAGCATGACCATACAATACAGATAGGGTGTTGGATAATATCAAGCCACAAGTGGTGATGAAAGTCATTTAGGGTGGCACTGCACTATAACCCTGCTGAGTATGGTGTGCATGTCCATGAACCATTAGCACTGTAGATGTTAGCAGTACAGATGTACAAGACAACACGGATATTTGATTACAAATACCTTTGCATGTCACAGGAGTGTTCCACCAGTGGCCTGTTGACAGACTCACAACTACAAAAGGTGTAAGAGTGACATGTGCACAGCACATCAGTGCCAGCTACAGTAGAACAGGGTTAATGTGTTGTACCCCACCCTCATTGTAGCCCATACCACACAGACAAATGTTAGGCACCTGTGTATGTAAGGCTGTGAATGGCCATGACCTATCAGTATAGCTGTGTCAGTGTTGTGAACGACATACAGAATAGGCTGTGTGGGTGAGGTGTGTGACATATGTGCACAGTCTGATGGATGATACCAGCAGTGTCACTGCTAGGTGAACATCCCTGTACCCATAAACTACTACCTAGGCTGTGGTCAACATTATGGACACTGTGTAAGGGATGGTGCTGTGCAGTGCACCCCCTGACATGGTGACATCTCCAGGCCCCTTAGGTAGTCATATGAGGTACCCATGTCAGGGTGCCATCCATGAGCACGGAGATCACTGGACAGGCATATACAGCACTGTGGTGACCAATATTGGATCACATACCACCTGTAAGGGGTAATGGCTATGCATGGATGTGTGATACCAGCCTTCACAATCCACACCTCCACTATGCAGCATGCTGTCTACCTTGCAGAAGGACGTTTGCTACACCATGATGATGGACATGCTACATGTCCATATCCTGATCTATATGACATATGTCATGGACAGCCACCGTCCTAATACTAGGATCGTCACAGGCTGGACAGATCCCTGTGCCATATATGTGACACACTCCCGCCATACCATGCAACCCTGTCCATCAAAGCTGCACATGTCATCCCAGTCATACATGGTGTGATGGCCGCATGGTAGATGTACTATCAACTGACTGGATCAGTAATGTGGCACTGATGCACCTTGTGGTGGCACAATGGCTGTCTGTTACAGCGTGGAAACCATGCCCACACATGCTATGGTTGTTGACCATTCCTGCGAATGTCGTCTGACTAGCCATTGTCCCATGTCTATCACATGTGCAATACAGGCGATCCGTGGCAGGATGTTGAACAGTTGTACAGTGCTGTGTAGATGTATATGGCAAAACACATGCATGTACAGATGTCCATGCGTATGTGTGCATTGTCACTGCTCAAGTCCATTATGGCTGTGTCTGTGTTGATATGTGACATATACACAGCATCCAGGTCAACAGTAGTACCATGGACACATCAAAGCATGTGCAGATAGGTAAGAACACAAGTGCAGGCAAATAGACATGCCCACAGCAAGACAGCATTTACATGGAGTATGAACACTGTAATGAGGTGACACACATATGTGGTGATGATATGCAATGCATAATGGGTGTGACATGTGTGTCACAAACACGGCAGTTGTGTCAGTGTCATGATGCTCTGCAAAGATAACTGTGCAGATGTAGTAGATGTCATAGAAATGTATGTGCAGCAGTATCTCTGTACATCTCTGAAACTGTGACCTGTCACCATCATTATGTCTTACAGATAATGCCCTGTACACGCCTCCCAGCATACACCCGCCAGGAGGATGATGTCCTCATCCCACAGCTCCATGACAACTATGACTTGTTGTTCAGCCATGTGCCACAGCATGCCCAGCAGCGGGATGACCTGTGGCAGGATATACGCAGGAGGGTGAACGATGTGGGTGGCCATAACCGCACCTACCAACAGGTGCGCAGACACTGCATGGACCTGATATGACATGCAAAACAGCGTGCCACTGCAATTACCAGGGAACAAAGTGGAACAGGTGGTGGGCCACCAACCCAGCCCCCACTCACACACACCGAGGAGCTACTGGCCAGTCTGGGGACACCCAGGGAACAGCATCCAGAAACACTAGCTGCCAACGTGGAGGTGGGTGTCTCCCAACCAATGAGCCTGGAGTTGACTGGTAAGTCAGTACTGCACATATGGCTATTATATCCCAGGTAGTTGCATGTGTCACTGTACATTATGTAAAGTAACAACATATGCCAGGTATGTGGACACACATGCTGCATACTACAGTATGCTACATTGTGTATGAACACATGTGCATACTATATGCTATTACACAGGTGAATGTGTTCACATGCACAGTGCAACCTGTGGCTGTCATACAGTCATGGATAATGTTCATACTGGTGTGTCACCCCTATACAGGTACCTCTGGCATGCACAGACATGGGTCCATTGCAGGTGAGACTGTCATCAGTATCAGGCATGTTACAGTGTAGATCTATTTGCCATGTGGCCAGTTAACACTTGCACACCTGATGTTTGTTCCAGTCACGATATGCAAGTTGCACCACCCTTCATTCACACACGCCACCCATGTGCAATATATACAAACGTAATGATACACCGACTTGAAACCACAGTACTTGTCATTGCGACATGTGTGGTCAGCTGTGCATACAACGGTGGAGGTGTTCTACAATGGAGGCATATGTAGTATGCATTGGAACAACATGTGTGGTATGCACACAGTACCACACAGTGAGCTGTGATATGGGCAGCCGACAGGTGTCACCATTGTGTCATATGCCCCTGCATTGGGTGCACACATTGTGATGTGCCACCTGACATGTCCCAGACATGTAGTGTTCTGTCTGTAATATTGTCACACTATCGCATGACCTATACCCCACATACCAAACATACAACCCGTTGTCTGCATAGCCCTGTGGCTTGTGACATATCTGACATCTATTGGTGTATGTCATATGGGACAACACAGACATGTGGAAAAGATGCCCATCACACACAATTGGCCAACACATGTGCACACATGGCCATGGGGGATGGCCAGAGACATGTAGCCACACAGTACTTGGGATGTGTATACACCCTGTTGCACATTGTCCACACATGGTCCAATTATAGCCTTAGTTGACCGATTATACAGTTGATGTGGTACACTGGACAACCTAAAAGCCTGTGCACAGCTACTGGAGGTGTCACTGAAGTCTGCCATATACGATCTGTTGAAAATCACGACTGTGTTGCAGTTATGGCTATGCAATGTGTACATATTATGCATTCTAAAGCAACATAGATGCCTCATGCTGCCATGCAATGGCACAGTGTCTGTACTTCACACTGTATAGCAATGTAGATGGCTCACATTACCCTCCCATGCTCATGCACATTTGCTAAACATTCATTCTATCTGTAGGGCATACACACAACAGTGCAATGTGAAGCCCATTATGATGCTGTACATGTGTCAGGACACCATTGTGTCAAACATGTATGCATGTTAATGCACATGTCAGCAGATTACATGTCAAGGTCACGTCAGCCATGTGTACTGTTATCCTGTTCTGGGCCACATGGTGTATCACGGGGATGCATGCATACTAACATGATTGTGTGAACTGCATGGCTACTGATATGACACCTGCTTGCTGTAGTGTGCACCCCAGGGAGGTATGCTTACTAACACTATTAATGTCTTAGCTGCATGCCCTCTGCTGTATCACAGGCATGCTGCATGCCATCTGACAAATCACATGCATGGTGTGTCTGTGTGTCTGTGTTTGTGTGTGTGTGTCTGCTTGTGTGTGTCTGTGTGTGTCTGTGTTTGTGTGTGTCTGTGTGTGTCTGTGTTTGTGTGTCTGTGTCTATGTGTGTCTGTGTCTGTGTATGTGTGTGTGTCTGTGTGTCTGTGTGTGTGTGTCTGTGTGTCTGTGTGTGTGTGTGTGTGTGTGTGTGTGTGTGTGTGTGTGTGTGTGTGTCTGTGTGTGTGTGTCTGTGTCTATTGTACTTTACAGTATTTCTTTGCATTCACAGGTGATGTAGGTGCGTTACCCTCCTGCAGTCCATCTGATGTTAGTGTCCCCACAGATACTAGCGGTGATGAACATATGCATGAGGTACAGGCAGGGTTGTCAGGGGCTGAATCTGTGCCAATGGTTACCATCCCAGCTATGTCCCCCTCTTCCCCGCACACAGTTCTACTGCCAACACATACCGCATCACCAGTGGCCATAGAGGAAGGACAGTCAGCGTCTGTTAGCGTGGAACAGGAACGTGTGGTGGCTACAGTAGGTGTGTCTACACACCATGGTGTCAGTGTAATGACTGCAGATGTGCCACACAGGCATGTGGCCGGTGCTGCTCGTAGGAGGACCTCTGGCAGACATGCACCTGCAGGACAGAGCGCAGCAGCTGGTATCACCAGACGCATGTTCCAGACTGTAATGGCGGCACAGGCACATACTGAACGGCAGAACAGAGAAGGGCAGAGGCTGCAGAGGGCTGCTATCCATACCCTAAATGACAACATCCAGGCATTGGCAAATGCTCAACAGCAGATTGCTACTGTTCTGGATAGGCGATTAGGTGAAATGGTTGGAATCCTTGACCGAGGCATGGCAATCTGCTAGCGGGAGCTGTCTGTGCTGGAACACTTGGTAGGTGTGAGGCGTAGGCCACATGGACATAGTCCAGCAATACCACCTAGTGTAGGTCGACGCAAGCGTGCCACCTCACATGTCCGCTCCAATAGTGTCTGTAGCAGTAGCAGTGCAGCTGGTGCTGCGCTGTCAACACCAGGACACAGCAGGCCACATGGACGTGGCCCTGGACGGTCTCAGTGGGGACACGGTTCCAGCGGACATGTGTCGTCGGACAGTAGCCACTCTGTACCTTCACCTGGTAGTGCCCGTGCAACCCCAGGCAGGCACAGGTCACGTGACCGTGGACGGACACAGTGAGCTGTATAACCTGCTCTGTACAATCTGGGGCTGTCAATTATACCCCGTGTAGGCATCACAAATGGCAGAACTGTGTACACACATACACGCACACAGCAAACACAAATGTAGGGCTCCACAACATCCACATGCATTCTGCACAGACATGTCCAGTCAACTCACCGGCCCTTACACACACACATGATGTTATCCATTGGTGCAGCCTATGCCTCTGGCAAACATATCACCCTGTGCATATGATGAAGCCTGTGCCACATCCCTGTCATCCACACCATCGGTGCAGGGTTATGCACAAATATTCTGATGCACAGGGTGAACAGCATACTGAGAGGTGTATGTAATATTACCTGTGTATGCATAGTGAGGGATGTGTGTGTTGCAGTGGTTGTGTGTGAATACTGAGAGATGTGTATGTGACATAGGTTGTGTACTGTCGACATGCACCAGTCATACCATGTAGTGCAGGTGCAGCATGCATTGTGATGTGTTCACGGTATGTGTCTTGGTTACATCTGTAGCACCATGTTGGTTGTGATACCCTGGTTCCCTCCTATGGTGTACTTGCATGTGCCTACAGGTAGCAGTGTTTGCAGTCCCCCACGTGTAACTGTGGATTACTCACAGGCACTTCTGGCAATATCAGCATGCTACATGTACCCTCAACCTGACTGTTGGACACACCAAAATGACACAGATGTCCGCACATATACTGCACCTGACGCATATGGTCAGTGCCATAGGCTACACTGGACAGAGATGTGACATACATAGCAGGACACATTACAGGTATGGTGACATGGTGCAGGGGTTGTACACAGCGGCCTGGCCAATGATTATGTGAGGTGTCACTTGGTAGCTGGAGGCCACACTGTGCAGCAGTAGGACCCTGTAACAGTACAGGAACATGGCCGCATTCACGGGGTGTACACCACTATAATGCACACCCCATAGTGTGCAGGTGGGGACCCTTGCCTGTGTGGTCATCACCCTCACAGTACTATGCACCCACACGACATGTCACAGAGAAGGGACATGCACAGGTAGCCAGTATGGCTGGGACCTATGGCATCAACAGGGTTGTGCAATGCATCACCATTACGGGCTAGTCACCACGTGGGGTTAGTGATCATTTCCCACCGTATATTAGCATACACCCTCACACCAAGCACCAGACATACATACAGACACACACACACTGTGGTGACCACACATGTGTATACGGACAGCCGACATGTGTGATGCACCACACCGGCTGACGTCATGCTTCCCACACTGACGTATGTACAGATCTCTGCAATGGTGTACAGGGATGTGTAGCAACTGGGACATATTCCCCACGATATGTGGCATCCCTGGTCACACATTCGGACACACGTGGCAGTGTTGGGAATGATACACCTGCCATATGATGACACGTTTGATAGACATGCAGCGGTATTGATTGCATTATGTGTACCAACGCTATATCTGGCAGATGTGCTGCTATATGCACATGGGAGGTTGTAGGTGTTACAGGTGCCATGTGACATAGTTGTTAACACCTGACCGCTGTGTATGCATTATGTCAGCACCGTCATGTAACAGCGACATAGCGTACTGTTTGTACATGGCATGATAGGATGGTGCGTGACACAACTGTGAGCCACCCCTGCACACATACATCTAGACAGGTGGTTCACCACGTTATGTACACACATCCCTCCATACGTGCTGTTTGTATGTCACCGTATACAGGTGTCAATGATGGGTCTGCAGTGCGTCTGCATGTCGTAGGTAGGTGCAACTATGTTACGGACATCGGCCACTGCACATGCATGGTTGCTGCATCGACAGTACAAATGTCACATGTGTCTCCTGTTGCCATGTTTGTATGCATTGCTATTGTTGGACATGTGTGTTAACATACATAACACATGGACTGCGGTATGATATCACGGGTGTCACAGGCGACCAGTACAAGGGTATGTGTCCCGGTCAACACTGCTACCCCCTGTAGTGTGAGCATTCAACAGACATGGGCCCACCTTCCATTCGTGTGTGTAGCATTGATTAGGCCAGTGTTATGCATGTGGTACATCAAAGGCTATGTATGTATGTGTTGTGTGTGCAGTCCATGCACACATCCACACAATCACATGTATGACATATCCAGATGTGTGTTCATTGGTGTACAGCAACAGTCAGGTGTCACAGCTGTGTAAGGGCCGTGGTATAAGTTGAGCCGACCTGTTCATGTATACTGGTATCATTGCAATGCATAACACCTGTTGGATCCCTGTTGGTACATGTGTACTCTGCACAGCTAGTGTACACCGCTGTACAGCCCAGTGGTCATGTGTCACATGGTGTTGTGGGACCGTAAGGCTGTGTAGTGCTGCACCGATGACATGTTGCTGACTTGACAGCTACAGTGTACACTGCAGTGTGTACGTGTGTGACCTGCACCTGTGACAGCTGTGATGGCAGCTGTGTGTGTACAGGTGACTGTGCATGAGGACAGTTATACCTTAATGTGCCCTTCTGTGTGTACACTCCATCTGCATGCAAGATGGCCCTTTGCAACAGCTAAGTGTGTGAGCATGCCCAGTACGCCATTGTGTAGATGGACACACAGTACATTCCACACTGTGCCCTTCCGTGATTAGAGTCCATGTGCATGCAAGATAGCCCTTTGCAACAGCTGTGTGAGCATGCCCAGTATGCCGTTGTGTAGATGGACACACAGTACATTCCACACTGCGCCCTTCTGTGATTAGAGTCCGTGCGCATGCAAGATGGCCCTTTGCAACTGCTAAGTGTGTGAGCATGCCCAGTATGCCATTGTGTAGATGGACACACAGTACATTCCACACTGCACCCTTCCGTGATTAGAGTCCGTGTGCATGCAAGATGGCCCTTTGCAACTGCTAAGTGTGTGAGCATGCCCAGTACGCCTTTGTGTAGATGGACACACAGTACATTCCACACTGCGCCCTTCCGTGATTAGAGTCCGTGTGCATGCAAGATGGCCCTTTGCAACTGCTAAGTGTGTGAGCATGCCCAGTACCCCATTGTGTAGATGGACACACAGTACATTCCACACTGCGCCCCTCCATGATTAGAGTCTGTGTGCATGCAAGATGGCCCTTTGCAACTGCTAAATGTGTGAGCATGCCCAGTACGCCATTGTGTAGATGGACACACAGTACATTCCACACTGTGCCCTTCTGTGATTAGACTCCGTGTGCATGCAAGATGGCCCTTTGCAACTGCTAAGTGTGTGAGCATGCCCAGTATGCCGTTGTGTAGATGGACACACAGTACATTCCACAGTGCACCCTTCCATAATTAGTGTCCGTGTGCATGCAAGTTGGCTCTTTACAACTGCTAAGTGTGTGAGCATGCCCAGTACGCCATTGTGTAGATGGACACACAGTACATTCCAAACAGACATGTGATACTAAGTGTGTGGGGATGGCCATTGACATCCTGTATAGCCATGGTAGTCATCCAGGCAACAGATGTCCAATTTCAATGTCACGATGGATGCCTACATTGAACACACTGGTTGCTCTCTCGAAGGGTGTACTGTCTGTGGTGCATCCCGTATCTATTTAGTGTTGTAGTGCTCCGTAGATATATAGTTGGCCCGATGACAGCACTGCCGTGTTTGTGTATGTCTACCTTGGGACAGTAATATGCTTTCAGGCCGCTCACTCTCTAAACATTCCCTATCAGCATCTTTGCCTTTGCGGATGATGTCACCCACCTAGAAGTATGCCTCTGGGAGTGCTGTGTTCAGTAATCTCGGTAGCGCATTCTGTAAATGCGTAATGCTGTAGTGTGTTAGAGTAGGTAGGTGTATGTTCAACTCCTGGCCCTTCCAAGTGTGTGTGTGTGTGTGTGTGTGTGTGTGTGTGTGTGTGTGTGTGTTTTCAGCTGCCTGGGGGCACAGTAATGCTTTTAAATGCCTCACAACACATACATTCCCTATCGGCGTCTTTGCCTTTGCGGATGATGTCACCCACCTAGAAGTATGCCTCTGGGAGTGCTGTGTTCAGTAATCTCGGTAGCGCATTCTGTAAATGCGTAATGCTGTAGTGTGTTAGAGTAGGTAGGTATATGTTCAACTCCCGGCCCTTCCAAGTGTGTGTGTGTGTGTGTGTGTGTGTGTGTTTCCAGCTGCCTGGGGACACAGTAATGCTTTTAGATGCCTCACAACACATACATTCCCTATCGGCGTCTTTGCCTTTGCGGATGATGTCACCCACCTAGAAGTATGCCTCTGGGAGTGCTGTGTTCAGTAATCTCGGTAGCACGTTCTGTAAATGCGTAATGCTGTAGTGTGTTAGAGTAGGTAGGTGTATGTTCAACTCCCGGCCCTTCCAAGTGTGTGTGTGTGTGTTTCCAGCTGCCTGGGGACACAGTAATACTTTTAGATGCCTCACAACACATACATTCCCTATCGGCGTCTTTGCCTTTGCGGATGATGTCACCCACCTAGAAGTATGCCTCTGGGAGTGCAGTGTTCAGTAATCTCGGTAGCGCATTCTGTAAATGCTGTAGTGTGTTAGAGTAGGTAGGTGTATGTTCAACTCCTGGCCCTTCCAAGTGTGTGTGTGTGTGTGTGTGTGTGTGTGTGTGTGTGTGTGTGTGTGTTCCAGCTGCCTGGGGACACAGTAATGCTTTTAGATGCCTCACAACACACACATTCCCTATCAGCGTCTTTGCCTTTGCAGATGATGTCACCCACCTAGAAGTATGCCTCTGGGAGTGCTGTGTTCAGTAATCTCGGTAGCGCATTCTGTAAATGCGTAATGCTGTAGTGTGTTCGAGTAGGTAGGTGTATGTTCAACTCCCGGCCCTTCCAAGTGTGTGTCTGTGTGTGTGTTTCCAGCTGCCTGGGGACACAGTAATGCTTTTAGATGCCTCACAACACATACATTCCCTATCGGCGTCTTTGCCTTTGCGGATGATGTCACCCACCTAGAAGTATGCCTCTGGGAGTGCTGTGTTCAGTAATCTCGGTAGCGTGATCTGTAAATGCGTAATGCTGTAGTGTATTAGAGTAGGTAGGTGTATGTTCAACTCCCGGCCCTTCCAAGTGTGTGTGTGTATGTGTGTGCGTGTTTCCAGCCACCTGGGGACACAGTAATGCTTTTAGATGCCTCACAACACCTACATTCCCTATCAGCGTCTTTGCCGTTGTGGATGATGTCACCCACCTAGAAGTATGCCTCTGGGAGTGCTGTA
Organism: Protopterus annectens; assembly: GCF_019279795.1. Classification (NCBI taxonomy): domain Eukaryota; kingdom Metazoa; phylum Chordata; order Ceratodontiformes; family Protopteridae; genus Protopterus; species Protopterus annectens. The sequence continues at coordinate 603,704,212 of NC_056739.1, read as the reverse complement.
TTCAGTAATCTCGGTAGCACGTTCTGTAAATGCGTAATGCTGTAGTGTGTTAGAGTAGGTAGGTGTATGTTCAACTCCCGGCCCTTCCAAGTGTGTGTGTGTGTGTGTGTGTGTGTGTGTGTGTGTGTGTGTGTGTGTGTATATATATATATATATATATATATATATATATATATATATATATAGATAGATAGATAGATATATCTTTGTAATATGTATGTGGATATTAGCACTATTGAATGTGCTGCATTGTCTGTACATGTTCACCTTGGATGTATCTGAATGTGCTATGGCTCTGTGATAGTGCACATACTGCGTGCTGTAGTGATCCTGGGTTATAGTTGTGTAGTGACCAGTTATTTTGTTGCTGGATATTACCAGGGACATTGAAAACAATGATAGTACAGCACCTTTAAACGGTCATGTGCACATCTCAGTAGCAGTCAGCAGTGGTTATTACGTTGGAGGATGACTATGGATCATATACCTATGTATTACATGGCAATACTATGCAAATCAGGTTAACATTACTGACACCCATTTATCCACAGGTTGTGATACAGATCCCATGTATGTATGTGTATACATTGCCAGGTGCAGGACTGGGCTATGGTTGAATGCATGGTGGGGTGTCCATGGCCAGGAATGGCGATCTGTACAGCCTGGCAGGTACAGTCTGTGACTGTCCCACAACCTCCAGTATATGGTTGACACATGCTGAAACAGTGTACATGCAGAGACACACATAAAACAAACAGCTAGGGATAACACATACACACACACACATTGCATCAACATTGGGCCATGCAAAACCTGTTGTCCCTCACACACACACAAATGCATTCATGTTGATTGGCTGGTTCACTGACAGGCTCTGGAAAAGAAACTACATACCCTATGCATATGATGACACCTGTGCCACCTCTTGTAATGTGTAACATTGATGCTGGAACAGACTAACATGGTGCTGATGCACAGGGTGGCTTCATAGCACTGTAATAATATTACAATGTTGTTAACACAAAGTGTGATTTCCTTCTAGGTGTATGTAAGCAGGCATGATACATTCCAGCTATGATCATCAATGTAGTATAGTGTAGAGCACTGTTAATTCTGAAGATGTATTATCCATCCATGTGCCATTTGACTGATGTGTGTAGTATTGGCAGCATGTGTTACAGAGTGTGCAGTATGTGTGAGATGTGTGTTGTACAGATTTACATGTATCTATATGTGAACATGGTGAAGGTACACTGTCTGCATCTACATGTATAGTGGATACATTGGAATGGTGACATGCCCTGTATTTCACACTGTTAACACGTCATACTTTCTATTGGTGGCCAGTATGCATTATACTACACATATTGTTGTACTTGTCTACACGTGTGATTGCTATGGTTTTACATGGTGCTGTGGGTGATACTGTTACTATCTGTCATAGTTTTGCATTATGGTAGTAGACACGACCTCAACAGTCTGACTGACCAATTGTTATATGATATCTTCACAACTGACCCACACATGTAGGACACACAGTAGCATGTGGATCCTACATGTACTATACTATACCAGTTTGCACTGGTATTGACCGCCACACATTGCTGGGACCATTACTGTTTGACATGTAGCCTTGTTAGTTACAAGCAAAGACAATAGGGATATTCCTGTCCACATCTGGGAATTCATACTGTGGCCTAGAATGCATTCTGCACATGACACAGTTAGTCTACACAAGGGTATCATACAGACAGATACGTGTTATCCAACTCATGCTGTACACCTATAAGGCTAATCAGAGTCAGTTATCCACATTTACTACACATACTTTACCAACAGTAACACATAGGTATTACACCCCAATATGTATAATGGGTAGCAATGTGTACATATAGATATGTGCTATGTCATTTGTCATTTGATATTTGCATTTACAATGGTATTGTGAAGTACATCACTGTATCACATATGCAATGAGAGTTCTGCATGCATATCCTCCAAGGTGGTTGTACAACTATGATGAATGTCCATTATTGACATACTTTGCTGTGTTTGATCTGTTCTGCAGTATTACACATACATGAACAGTCACTCACACTATGTATATAAACTGTCATTTGTGTGTGTGTGTGTGTGTGTGTGTGTGTGTGTGTGTGTGTGTGTGTGTGTGTGTGTGTGTGTGTGTGTGTGTGTGTGTGTGTGTGTGTGACACAGATGACCTAGGCCACAGACAATTCTGATCCATGTAGTTGACAAGTGCGGTAATGCTCCACCAGATGTGTCCAGGCACCAGAACTGTGACTTGAGCGACACAAACACATGCTAGACTAAGGTTTCTGTATGTGCGTGTGCCTCATTTTGGCATTCCTGTTCATGTGTGTGTGCATTTCTGATGTGTGTCATCAGCCACAGTTGAACTGCACATCTGGCATCCCCCACTAGGTGACCATGAGGGTTGTCCCCATTGCCAAATGTTTTGTACAGCTGCGTCAGATGCCACATATCGGAAGCATTGCAGCTTCCAGGGCATCCAGCACACACATTCATTATTACGGGCTGGCCATCACACACAAACCACCACTTCATTGAGGGGAAGCCCTTGTGGATGATGTAGGCCCTACCACACTCACTGGCTGGTGCTTTGATGCATATGTGCGTGCAGTGTATTGCACACAGTACTTAGGGTATTCCACTATTGTGTGGAAACGACACATATTGCTGCCCAATACCTTACGGGAATTGGGGATATATACATCATCACTGACATGTGCTGACATGGCATTCATGAACTGGTGCAGTACCCTGGATGCTGATGTTTGTAAAATCCACATCATATCACCAGTTGATCTCTGGAAGGTACCTGTTGCTGGTATCCTTAGGGCAACACATACCTTGGTTTCCACTGGGATAGGTTTCCCTCTGTTGGTTCTGTGTGTGAGACATGGCCTGCACAGATCCACAATCTTCTGCAGGAGGTCTCTGTCCACTCTATAGCGCTCTACTATCTCCAGCTCATGTAGCTCCTGGTAGGTTACCCTGTGCCTGCACACTCCTATCCGTCTACTCACTGTATGATGCTGAGCAGCATTCACATTGGCACAACCCTCCACATGTTGCATATGTTGACGTATAATAGCAATGGCAGCCCCTAACATTATGTTGTCTCAGTTAAGCTTTTACAGTTTGCACTTCTCTTAGTATACTACAGTGTTGCAGTGTGTCTGAGAAAAACATGGTGGACTACTGTTTGTAGAGTTGTACGTGCTGTGCTGTGCTGGCCTACTGTACTGGCTGTGTAATATACTCAGTCTGATTGTTTTCACCTGCTAGCTTTGGTAGTTCTCCTTAGTTAACTTACTGCTATTTGTTTACCTTCCTTTTCACTGTTTGTGTCCACAGTGAGCGGCGCTGCGCATAGGAGCACAGTGAAGTGCATATCCGCTTCCACATGCGCACACAGGCTTATACATGTGTACAAACACTTACACTGGCTTACACAACATTACACGGGCTTCAACAATCTTACAGTAGCTTACTCATTCTTCAAGTCGCAAACACAGGCTGACACACATGCACACATGCTTACTCGGGCTTACAGGCTTGCACGGGCGCAAACACACTTCACCAGGTTTGCAAGGAACTTCAGTGATATCCATGGCGTACACCGTCAGTTTACTGACTTTACCTAGGATAAATCATAACACGCCTCTTCCACTGATGAGTCACTGACAGCAGACATGTGACACACTGCTCCAATAAGATTACAGTGTTTTATACATACACACTCATGATGTCACCTGTCGTCTACGCTGATAGTCCCCTTAACCTACTCTTACACTGTACAGGCTTGGCCCATATGGCATGACAAATTGTGCTTCACTATCCTCAGCCTCAATTACATAGGATTGCCTACTAATGCTTGGTTACATCTCTGAGTGTGCGCTTCCACACATAGCAACCACTACTCAGTAGCCATGTTGTCTTCAGCTTGCCATTCACCTGCATGCCGAAATAACTTTTAACTGACATTGCAATTTGTATGTATATTTTACATATTTGTCTTGTTTTGTATGCACAGCGCGTACTCGTGCCGCTGCGCTACGCTTAAACACCAGAGATCGGGTGAGGACAACTAAAGTTTTATTAATTTCCAATGGGAATACATGCCACTGGCCGTATATTTGGCCATTGGCATGCTTCTTCAACTAAACCATCCTTTATTTGCAGATGACATTGCTCCGTTTAGCTACTTGCAGAATGTTACTCGGTTAACATCCGTGTACATTTCTGCACATACCTGTACTCTTGCACGGACAGCTTACTGTTTCATGTATCGCATAGTTTACATCATTTGCATAGCTTTCACCTACAAATGGGGTACTTTGCATATCCTAACATTGTCCGTGCAACGTTCGTTTGAGGGGCTGTGTTACACGCCCCTACAGGATATTGCTCGGCGGACATCTTGCCTTGCTCTACTCTTACTCTACTCGTACACTGACCAAAGCTTCGTGAATCCTGGCCTAAGCTTTGATGTGTGCTAATATGTCTATTTGTGGAGTAAGCATGGCTGTAGGTATGTTTTGACCTGCTACGTCTGTCATTTCTACAGAGCACCTCCCACTTTCATCATTTGTAGAGGTGACAGCCCTATAGGAACTATATGTACAGCTGTGACATTTGACAAGTCCACACATACCTGCGGTCAATACTAAACTGACTACTTCAGCACTTTTCATACCTTCAGATTTGTCTTGTAGTGGTATAGTCGATGATACTGTTTCCTATAACATGTATCTGTTTCTGATACAAGATATGTCATTTTATTACACCACTACACACAATATATGGAGAAATCACAGGCCAGATGCCATTACATTCCTTTTGTAGGACACACCCGCCCAGAGTGTTGTGTTCCTCACAAAAGCCAACAGGTGCTGATTAAAACATATTCTGCTATCATCTACCTTATGTGTTCGCCGGTATTTGCGCTTTCCGTCAGTGGCAGAACTCACATGCGTGTGTGGGAGACTGAACACTGTATCGGGGACACTGCATAGCACCCTGAGGGAGACATTTATGTTGTTTCTATTAATCTTCCACATTGACTATCACAGGGCATTAGTATTCATCCAGATTTGTCGAGGTACATGCTTTTGACTTATACATGTTTTGTCATTTGTCATCATGTCTTTCTTCACACCTGTCCACCTAATCGCACTAGTTCTGTACATTTATTTAGGTCAGAGTTACCTTCATACCTCTCAACTGTACACATTTTGGGTAAATGTCCCAAACTTAGACGTCTGATTTTGTTCCTTTTTTAATAATATTGTGCCTTTCTGGTAATTTAGTGGGAAGTCATTTGGGACTGTGGGGTTGGACAATAATGACAGACATTTGTTGTTTACAATTAATAACCCTCAAAACATTCATACTATTGACTGATCCATTATTCTATCAATGTTCTGACTTTGTAAGAGGAATATATGAGATATTCCCTATTTGTACTTATTTTAAAATGCCTTTGTCCAGATGTCTTATTCTGCTTGAGAGGTATGGTTACCATCTTATTCGTACGCATGTATGTCCATGATAATCGCTTACACAACACTAATATAACTCCCTACATCTTACCCCAATAGTTTACATGATATCCAGTAGATGGGTTCTTCATTTTAGGAAGTTAGAGGCGTCTGCTATACCCACATAGGTATATTAATCACTCCCATGGGGCGGACCTCATAAATCTGTGCCAACCAACACCTAGGCACCTAGGCCCATTATTGCATACCCATGATTCCCAGACCTGACACCCCTCCACAGTAGTCATAACACATATTTAATGTGAGCGATGATAAAGTATGATGACACTTCTAAGCACTATCCACTCTCCGCATGTCGGTACATATGTCTTACATTCTGTCAACCCATGTGTTATTACACTTGCACAAGCTACTGTTGCATGTACAGCTATATTGTAGTTGTGGATGACACTTCTTTGCAGCAATGATTACAGGACGGTGCGTTTATAGATTCACTATTTTTGGAGTCCTGCAAAGGACACCTATATCCATGTTTAAAGAGTAGGACTTACAGATCTGGCACACTGATACTTTCCGGGCAGTAGTTTTGAGAGCAGCAGTGTGTTTACCTTAATTGCATGTCTGTTATGTGTATCCATACTAGCTATGATGTAACCTATTTATGTACATGTGTTATATCTACGAGGACATTTGTTTATATGTTTGTTAGGTATATATCAATTGATGTATGTGTTTGAGTGTGTGTGTATATATATATATATATATATATATATATATATATATATATATATGTATGTATATATATTTATATATATATATATATATATATATATATATGTCTGTACATTCTTTATTTCATATATTTATTTAGTTTAAGTCTGTGGATATATATATATCTATACACAAATGTATATATCCATATATAGACATTACGTGTAGAAACCAGCATTCATTTGCTATGCTGTGAGCGGATTACACACGCACAGGCGCACTTGCATTTCCTTATTGTGGGTTATGCGCAGGCGCACATGCATATCCTTATTGTGGGTTACATATGTTTACTAAGTGTTTGTGCTTACGTGGGCTTTATTACTTGTGACAGTACCAGTAAAATATCTGTAATCCGGTTAATGGACATATGCGAAACACACGTTCACCTTTACATATTTAAATGTCTGTACAGCACAGACGCATTCATTACACTTTAACATTATATGTGCTGTAGTCGTAGTTGAACCGGGACTGCATTCACGTTGGCCGGATGCTGTAACCACTATACGTTTGGTGTTCTGACTCATTTATATGCATACCCATAGTACATAGCTACATTAACATATGCCTCACCGCTTCACTTATGACACAGGCATCCATTCTCCTGCTGGGAAAAATGCGGTACTACATATTACACATTCCCTATTCCCTACTGCTCTGGACCCAAGCTGCATATTTCATCACTGCAGGGATATTCAGAACCCCAAGGCTTATAGTCCTGACACATACAAGTCTTTAATTGTCAGGGTGTTCATGTGGTGATCTGGGTTTAGGTTTGTCCGCCTGGTGAACGGAACTGACCTGACCATGTTCAAATGTCAGACAAAGCACATGGACAGAGTTTGTCCATTTTAAACATTTTATCTGTGTTTACAGACACAGGTGTTTGGGCACCTGTCAGCAGCTTATAATGTTAGCAATACATAATATGGGTGGGGGTGGTTACAATACATTATCCACGGTGAGTGGTGTTCACATTCACGTGACTATTTCCTGTATTCATTCTTACGAGGATTATTATTTTGGACATGAATTAGCTATGAATTAACTACAGGTATGCAGTAGTACAGTAAACATATGTGAAGGTTTGTTACAGTAAGAATGTACGGACCTCTGTAATACTCGGGGACTACCCCACATCCTTCACAACATTTCATGCTAATGTACATACTATTATTCTGTGAACTTTCGAAGTTTGTGAGAGCAGTACTTACATCTATCCCTATTTGTCCACCCATCATTTTAGGCTTTGTCCAGATTTTGTTGCTGTAATAGGTTGAGTGGTGGTGTCGGTATGTGATTGGGTTGAATATCTACTGTCGATAATTCAGTGGGGAGTAGGGTTACCACCTCTTCCTCTTTGCGAGGGGTAGTCCCACTTTGGACAGTTGTGTCCTGCGACAACACCTAAGACATGGCAGGTGTCCTGTGATTTTAAGACACAGTTATATTTCTTATTTTCTTTAATAGTTGCTTGATACAGGTATTTTGTATCTGAAACACATAACTATTATTTGGGATAGCATAAGCTATTCACATGCTATGACATAAGCTTTTATCTTGGCAAACAAGTGCAATTCTGTCCATTGCACTAGTCAGGGGTATGTTTTATCCTGCAAATTCTCACATTTCTACAAGGGATGTCCCACCTTGGGCATCTGAGCAGGTGGCAACCCTAGTGGGGAGACCTGCATGGTGGACAGCTGTTCCATCCTGTGTAGTATGTTTTGCATGTCTGTGTAGACACTGAACAGTACCGTGACTACACATACATGTTTTGTCCAGATGTGTACAGTACTGGACACCGTGGCATGTAAACAACTCTGGGGTTTCAACAGGTTACTTATCCCACGCGGGATGCACACACATTTTGCCGAAACATGAACACGCGGACATTTGGATTTACGTAACTGTGATGGGATGTTTACAAACGTGGCATACATATTTGCAATCCTGCCACTGCCGAGGACGATACTTCCTACTACATATGGGGAATACTCGCTATGTGTAGGTGTACGGCTGCGCAAGGCTGGTAGCTGGATTTGGTGGACATTCGGACATGGGTGCGGGTTATGTGCTATACAGGGGTTGTTGCATATTGCATTTGCATGCATGGGTTCTGCTTTTGGATATCCCAGTTCCGCATATAGCATCCTATGTGTATGTGCCGGTTACGTTCCTGTTCATGTGTATAAGACATTTTAATATACATATGTTTTTGTGTGTTTGGTATACAATTTGGACTGTCAGGTTTCTTTACGGTTGTTATATAGCCACAACTGCCCAGCTGTGTACTATCACTACCACTGTGGGACTGCTGGTGACCATGCCCATGGGGCTAGATGTGTGTATTGGCAGCGCGCTGACATGATGCGCTTCACTTCCACTGGGTATAACTACTGACAGTGCAGTACATTACGGACACACGATTTTAAATATCATTTGTTCCATGGACAGAAACTCATATTGTGCTGCGTGCATTTCTGTTTGGTTCTCCATTTTGCGTGGCCGGGAACTGTCTTGCATGCTTTGCATACGTTTCATTATCCACGGACACTGATAGGTGCAATTACTATTGCAGGCAGGCTATAATATTCAGTAGTTTAGGTTGCTCATCACCAGCCAACATTGACACGCCTTCGGGCGCAGCTTAGTAATGCCCCATGCACTCGCATAAAATACATTTTTTAATTTACAAACAGTTAATATTTTGTATATGTCTTTAATGAATTATTTTAGTGTGTTGTGGTTGGATAATTTGTAAATCCATGTGACATCATTAAGTGTATTTAATCACCATGTGATTCTTGCAAACCTTTTCTGATGAAGTTCATGATCATTAAATGTGAACGAAACGCGTAACAAGGTTTTATCTGGCTTTATTTGAATCTTTTCACTGACTGTGGTTTGGCTATCTTTTTATCAAGTTATTGTGTTCGTTGAGTTTTTCTACAAGTTTTCTGTTGATTGTCAAGTCATGGCAAGTGAAGATTCTAGCCAAGATGTGCTACTGAATTTAAGTATTCACTCAGTTCCCGAGTCGGGGAGTATGTTGCAGGAACTTATTCAAATTACTGTGCAACAAGCAGTTCGTGACGCTCTGGCCCGGCAGATGGGAGCTCTTTATGTCAACGACAACACCAACACCAACATTACCGTGGCGTGCCCAGGAGCCAAGGGAGGTGTTTCAACTATTCTATCCAGCAATGTGAACAACCGTGCATCCAATCCTAGTGACGTTGCGCCAAGTTTGGTTTCATCGCAGAGTGGCGTTTCAACTATAGGAGCACAGATTTCTAATGGATGTAAGGGAAAAGTTTCCGAACAAACTTTTAAGGTTATTGAAAATCCATTTGTTTGAACATTTCTTCTAATGAGAGACAAGTAAGTACAAACGCAAATTCTTCAGTCACTGACTGTATCACTGCGTGTAAAAAGGACATTTTTTCTTTGGAAAAGCTGTGTGCTAAAAGTGTGTCCCTTCAGTTGGAAGTTTTGTATTTGGAGGAAAATGTTCGTTTGGAACAAGTTCCTCTTGGACTGAGATACTTTAAATTTCCGAATTGTGTCACTGAAGGTGACCAATTGTTTTGTCGGTTAGTTGGGCTGTTTAATAATACCGGGCTGACTTTTATGAAGTTGCTCATTGAGTATTATAAAGAGTCGCTAGAGGCCCTTAGGAAGGAGATTGAATGCTTGGATGCAAACATCAGGGCATCAAAAGCATTCACTGAACTAGCGACTCTTTATTTTGGAATAAATGCCAAAACTGATAGAACAAGAGCCTTTATTATCGACAGAAAACAAAAGAAATTAAAACGAGATATGCTGGCTTATAAAAACAACACTGCTTATTCCATTAAGAGAAAACAAGCTGGCATTAGTAATGGGAACTTACAAAATAACAACAATAACTTTGTGGTGAACAGCAATAACCATGAAAACAATCATTTAAATAATAACACCAACACTGGTGTAGAAAGTGCATCTGGAGCAACTATTGCTGTAAATGATAACACAGCAACGAATGGTGCAATTACTAATGAGTCCTTTGCTAGTGTTGTTTCCACAACTAATAATAAAAATGTTCCTTTTCTAATGGACAAAGCAGGGAACACCAAAGTTCCCAAGTGGTCGGGGAAAGTGCAGACAAGGAGCAAAGGGAAAGGAAAATATCGGAAGAAGAATTAGACTATAGTATTCATGTATTAAATTTAACTCATGAAGTTTTGCCAGCGAATGTTATATCTTTGTTAATGAAAGGTTTTAACTTCATTCCGTCAAACAATGTTAATATTTCAAGGCTTATTGTGGATTTCAAATTGTATTTGAGAAAGCTGAATTTAAAATACATTTTTGATGGTGTAGTACAGGCTGGAACCAATGAATTGCAGTTAAAAACAAAAAGTACCTATAACCCTTTGTTAAATTCCACCCTGTCTGTCTTTGGGAAAATGTGTGAACAGGAGTTTAGGAAATTTCATTGTTACAGCAATAGTTTTAATGACAATTTAGACAAGGCAGAAAGACAGGCCTTAGATTATATTGGTTGTAGAAATGATTGGCGTATAATGAAGGCCGATAAAGGAGGAACTATTGTAGTAATGAATGCCTGTGATTACAATAAAGCTATGATAAGTATGCTCAGTGATGCAAGGTGTTACAAAACAGTAACCAAGCAATTTATTTTGGCTAACTTTAGGAAAATTGATGTATTACTATTTGATTTATTAACTCAAGGTGATATAGATAATATTACGTTTGAATTTTTGAATAACGAAAATCCAAGATTGGCCAAAATCTTCGGTATACCGAAGCTTCACAAAGCCACTAATAACATTCCATTTAGACCAATTGTCTCTGCCAGAGGGTCTAAAACAGAATCCATTTCCATGTGGATGGACAAGTGGCTCAATCCCATTGTACAACAAACAAAGTTTTTTCTTAGGGATTCTTGGCACCTGTTAGAGCTGTTGGGTGATTTAAATTTAGAAGGTAAATCATGTTGTTTTGTTTCATTAGATGTTGTGTCATTATACACAAGTATCAATCAAGAAGTTGGTGTTGAATATTTGAGAGAATATCTCACTATGTTCACAGAATTGGACAACAGGTTGGTCAACACCTTGTGTACTCTAATGGATGTCATCTTAGAGAACAACTTTTTTCAATTCGAAGATTTGTATTACCAACAAATCTCCGGAGTAGCTATGGGTGCACGAGTTGCGCCAAGTTTTGCAAACTTGGTCATGGCCATGTGGGAGTTGAAATTTTTGGTTTCTCATCCCCTAGCCAAGTACATCATCTTTTATAGAAGATATATAGATGATTTATTTTTTCTTTGGAGTGGGGACGAAGTGACATTTTTTGAACTAGTTGAACAGTTGAATATTTCAACAGAGTTTCTAAAGTTCACTGTTGGTCACTTTGGAGACACCATAGATTTCTTAGATCTACATTTGGAATTTAATGTTAACAAAAATGGTTTTGTAAGCAACATTTTTCGTAAATCTAGTTTTGTAAATCAGTATTTGCATCATGATAGTTTACACCCCAGATTCATGAAAAAGGGTGTTGTAAAGGGACAGTTTATTCGTCTAAGTAGATTGACTAGTACAGACGTGGTTTTTCAGTCTGAAGCAAACAAGTTACTTTCCTTTTTTGTTGACAGAGGTTACAACAGTTCATGGATTAAAAATATACTAGACGAAGTTTTGGTATTGAGAACTAATGTTGCATGTCCTATTTTACTCAGTACCTGTTTTAAAATGAGAGGTAAAGGAATAAGTACAAAAACAAATGGTAGTTTGAAAGTTTTTCTTTAGCTTTTCCTATTCCTATATCAAACGAAATGGACCTCATTAGGGACATTGTATCTAACAATTGGAAGGTCATTTTTGGTAATAATGAGTTGTGTTCAGTAATTGGAAAGGCACCATTGTTCACATATAAGAAAACTATTAATATAAAGACAATTGTTGAAACCATTAGACAACCAATAGATCAAGTTGCATGTCATGGTACGTTCCCTTGTAACCGCTGTAAGCAGTGTAGATATATATCAGGGAATAGTTCAATTTTTTTCAAACATTTAAATAAGACCATTTATAGTAAGGGTCATTATACGTGCAACACAAAATTTGTTGTTTATGTGGCTATCTGTGATTCCTGTGGGCAGTTTTATGTAGGTAAAACTATAAGGGAACTACATAAACGTATTTATGAGCACAATTTGGCTATCAAGAAAAAGGATATGTCAAATGCTCTTGCCAGACATGCCTTAGTGTGTAGTTTGTTCAAAAAATTCAGATTTTCAGTGCTGGAAAGTGTAAATTTTGACCTGTTAGCTGGGAATTCTAAAATATTTTTAGAATGCAGAGAAGCAATATGGCAAATTATGCTAAACGCTGATCAACCACCTGGGTTGAATGACGTTATTAATATTAAATGCTTCTTGCAACTTAATAGGATCTAAATGTTTTATTGAATATATTTAATGCATTTGTTTCCTAACAAATATATTTATGTTTTAATATATACATTTTTTAATTTACAAACAGTTAATATTTTGTATATGTCTTTAATGAATTATTTTAGTGTGTTGTGGTTGGATAATTTGTAAATCCATGTGACATCATTAAGTGTATTTAATCACCATGTGATTCTTGCAAACCTTTTCTGATGAAGTTCATGATCATTAAATGTGAACGAAACGCGTAACAAGGTTTTATCTGGCTTTATTTGAATCTTTTCACTGACTGTGGTTTGGCTATCTTTTTATCAAGTTATTGTGTTCGTTGAGTTTTTATATATATATATATATATATATATATATATATATATATATATATATATATATGTATATATATGTGTGTGTGTGTGTGTGTGTAAATGTGTGAATGCAGTAAGGCATGTGAGGATCTGCATGGTACAGATGTTGCTGCATGTCCATGACCATTCTGAAACAAAAGCCCATCCCTAGGTACGTGGAAGTAGCTGCACACTCCTAAGTGACTTAATGCACTTCTGAAATGGATGTCTCATTTTTTTTTTCTTTTTTACAGTTTAAATTTTAAAGTTAATAGTTATCTATGGTAATTCTGTTTTTCAGTATATTTAATAATAATAAATTACTTCCTCTGCCCATTTAACAAACTGATTTATATGCAGGGTTATATCGTTTGAATGTTGTAGCACCTTTTGTTTTCACAGTAGTCGTTTAAGGGGCCCTTTGGTCAATTTTGTTTGTGTGCTTTCCACAGCTCAGTTTATAAATAGGGACTAAAACTATGGAAAACCTAAACTGAGTTCTGGCAGTTAAGTGAGTTTAGACTTACATATCAGTAGCATAATGCCTGAAAAACATATTGCTATTTTCCAGTTAACATAGCCTCAAAATTTTTCACAACAGAAATGAACTGGCAACTCCAAGAACTGAATGTTACATATAGGGATGTAATAATGTTCTTCTCATGATTTTTAAGCTGGTTATCTGATAATGTGTTTGTTGTATCCTAAATGTATAAATTCACAAGGATAATCATTTGGTTCCAACTGCCAAGACTTGAAAACGCATGCAGGTAAGCAGTAATACTTCTTGACCCCCCATCATTTTTCTTAATTTGGTTTATCTGGTACTATGCTTGTTAACTTTATTTAATCAGAGTTCTGTAAAAATGTTTTTGTGTGGTTGATTTCCATTTTAATATGCATTTGTATTCTTTCAGCGTTTTATTTTTGTATACTGTGTCTTCAGATTACATCTTTGGTTATACAATGCAGGATTCTTTCTAGTGTGTGTGTGTGTGTGTGTGCGTGAGTGTGTGTGTGTGTGTGTGTGCGCGCGTGCGCGTGTAGTTTGATTTCTGGATTGGAGTGGTTGTTTCTTGCTGTTATGGGGCTCTTTTATGATTTCACCCTCACCAGGGGGTTATTTTTTTTCATTTTGTACATCTCTTAATGTTCTTGTTCCGTTTTTATAACTCTAAAATGTATTTAGTTTGTATCACATTCCTGATTCATGCTTTGTTATAATGTTTTATTATTATTTTATTTTTACAGACATGGTAATGTATTTGAGTGGTTGTGAATAGAGACAAGTGGTGACATTTGACCTGCCCCCAGTGTAAGATAAGGAAAGCAGGTTAATGATGGTATGGACACACATTACCATCTGCATCAGCTCACTTCCCCCATTTTATTAGTGGAGTAAGGATGTCACATCTACAGTGATCATCACCTAGAACTGTTCCCACTGCCTGTAACAATTTGTCTGTTATCGCAGGGGATTAAAGCTATGATCTGTTTACAAACTGCTTCTCAGTCCATGGTTTGATTTTCTTAGCCTCCATTTTCCTGTTGTTAAAAGGCAGTGCTCTAAAGTCATTAGAAAATTGTGGTCTCCTAGACTACAAGCCTAGGAGTTATCTATGAACCTGTTACATCAGCCTGCATTACTACTTACAGCAGATAGTACCACAGAATACTTTATAGCACAAAGCTGCATTAATTCTTAACAGGTGTTATAATTTTGTCATGCATCCAACTATTATGTGCAGTCTGAAGATAAGGTCACCTGGCTGACTCTATCCTGACCTTGGGTGTTGTATTTCAATGCTATATTTTTTAATAAGCTAAAATCTCATACCTTATTTGACTGGATTGATTTATTGTGTATGACTAAATAAATGCTCTGTCAATGTTTTATTCAAGTATTATACTTGAAATTAAAAAAGCAGAATGGTCAAAATGTCAGTAATAAAATGCAAACATGATTATGTGTCAGCAATAACACCAGCCGATGAATTAACTAGTCACTGTCAGCAAATAATAGTGCCAGTGAAACCAAATATTTCTTTTTAATGTTTGCTAAAGCAGGTAGCACATTTAGTTTGGAATTTCAATAAATTGAAAGGAGAGTATTCAAACGTATCTATGTCTTTTTAATAGGGTTGTCTGACCTGGCATGACCCATTTTAAATACAAGCTCAGCAAGAAAATGTGCAGTGAGACAATTTGTTAATGGGTATTTGTGAGGCAATGCACAAATGAGCAAATTGTAGAATTGTCAGGCAAGGCTGCTGCAGTTAGAATTCCGCTGTTACCCTGTGGCATTAAAAAGTCAGGTGTACACATGGTGAAGCATCATATGGAGATGGATACATATATTATCCAATGCTTATAAGTCCAATTATTTCTGAACCAGCTTCTGGTCATAAGTTTGACAGAATTTGTTAGGGTTATCTACATTTGTATGGGCTAGTTTAGTGTAATCTGATTTAGTTTATCAATTTATAGCTTTTGATTTTCACACAATACAAAATTAAAAAAAAAATCATAAACCAGTCTTGAACAAATAATTTCAGACGTTAGAACATAATATTATTTAAAACCTTCTAGATCAATTAGCCAATAAGAGGTCTCCTACAGTAGGCCAGTGAGTCTTGTGTTCAGTGTGGTGTGAACATGCTAGTCTCAGAATTTTACTTTCATTACAAGTAGCTGAAGCCTGTATCAGTATCATGTTACACAACATTTTATTGGGAGAGGCCACTGCAAGGTATTCAGGAGATATCCATAGTTATAATAATCTGACAAATCCCCGCCCCCCCAAAAAAATAGTAAAGAGATGTTGATTATTCCACATTTCCCACTATTGACAGATAATCCGTTCTCTTCCTGTTTAGCTAATTAGCCATATGCCCTCCCCCAAAACTGCCTACAGTTCCTAGTTTACAGTGCAGAGTGATGCAGAGAATCACTCTGAGGTGTAAATTTTACTGTTAGAGGAAAAAGTGATCTCTGTAGATGGCAGTCACCCTTTCACTCCTATGGGAAGAGTCTGGCATATTGGTTAAGGTTTTTGCCTTATAGGCACAAGGTACAGGATGTGATTCTATTGGCAAAGCTTAAAATGATCTTTCAGGACAGTTAATCTAGTATTCAGCTATGAACCTAAGAGCCTATGGGAGTACTCAAGGTGGAAGTAAGCTCAGAGAAGACACGGGTGTGAGGGGGTGTTAATGTGTGAGTGTGAGTTTGACTGTGAACGTGTATGTGAGCATCTGTAGAGGCATGAATGAAGCTGCATGTGTGTGTGTGTGTGTGTGTGTGTGTGTGTGTGTGTGTGTGTGTGTGTGTGTGTGTGTGTGTGTGTGTCTAAAGGAGTAGAGAGTCTGGAGAGTGTGTGCAGGAGTGGCCTTAGGTCAACTGGCACCCTAGGCAAAAGGGCTCCATGGTTCCCCCCACCACACTACCTGGTGCCCCCATCCTGGTCTACCTGCACCAAATAAATAATGGAAAAGCGCCCCTACCAGGGTGGCGCCCTAGGCGGCCACCTAGTTGGCCTATACCTAAGGCCGGCTATGAGTGTGTGTGTGTGTGTGTGTGTGTGTGTGTGTGTGTGTGTGTGTGTGTGTGTGTGTGTGTGTGTGTGTGCGTGTGTCTGTGTGTGTGTCTGTGTGTGTGTCTGCCTGAGTAATTGCAATTGTGGGCACTAGGTAAGGAATTGAGAGTCTGGAGAGTGAGTGTGTGCATGTGTGTTTGCATGTGCATGCGTGCAAGTGTGGGCTCACCTTTGCCAAAGCAATGCATAGGAGAACACTACCACCATCAGGCTAGTGACGCATAGTGTGAAACTCAGAGGCATGCTAATGAGTCGATAATGAGGGCTTTCTCATTGCTGCCATAGCTTTCTCTGAATTGCATTTTCTCACTGTCATATTAATTAACCAGCTTATGGTAGGCAATAACTTTGAGCAATAAACATGTTTCTAAATACCAAGGAATACAGTCTTCTATCAAGACAACCAGTTCAGATAGTTTTGATTAGACTGCAGGCCTTCCTATTTATAATCTTCCATTTTGTTTCTTGTTTCTGGTCCTTTGTTGTCTAATCTGTCTAAAAATTATCTATTCTTATTTTTGCATTTCTGCTGATCCCTGTTTGTTTATTTTCTTACTGAATTCCTCTGTGAATGATTTTATACATCTTAATTGCCTGATTTTTCCCAGTTCTTGAAGTTCTAGAATTGCACCAATTCCTATCATAGCCAACCATTTTGTCTTTATATGGACAGTGATATCTGCCTTCCTGCGCAGTGCAGTTGCTACCACAATGCTGAAGATTAAGAACCTACACCCTTACCCCTAAATCTACCCTATTCATTATGAAGTCTCCCAGAAGAAGATGATTCATTCTCTTGCATGTTTCTGTGTTGTTGTGGGTTTCCATTCAGAATAATTCCAGTGTCCTTCCTGGCTTCCACATTTGATGCCACTGTAGAGGAATCAGCCTCTCTAAGGGCAGAACATACATCAAGTGGTGATGCATTTAGCGGATGTTACTGCTCTTCTATCATCCTCATCCACACAGAGCCCACTGTGCTGTGGACATTATTAATTCCTGGCAAACTCTAGGCTAATGTAGTTTAGGCCTTTGATATCCTTTACTGAATGTACTGATCCTCGAACTCCTGGCCAGTTCTTTCAACAGATGACAAAAATACTGCCTAAGCTTAGTGAGCTGCCTCCACAGTCTGCAACAATGTTCCTTCCAGAATTTCTCTCAGACAATCATTATTCCATGACTACTGTATGATGCCACTCCCTTTATTTCTTATTATTTGCATCTTAGTCACTGCTTGTTTGCTTACTGACCTCTGTTTATTTTAGACTTTCTCAATGTATTTTGTGCAGTGGTGGTGCTGTGGTAGCGTTGTCGCCTCACAGTAAGACGTTGTCATGTTCGATTCTCAGCTAAAGCGTCTTCTGTGTGGAGACATGCATGAATGGGTATACCTTCGTTGAAGGTTGTGCATCAGGGCTGGCAACTCGGTATGTAAAAATCTACTGCCAATCATTAGCGGACCGGAGTTCCGCTGTGGCGACCCCTAACTGGGAAAAGCCAAAAGACACAACAATGCACATAAGTTCTCACTCCTCTTGCCATTTAGTTCATCACTAGCTAAACTTCATGCTTCATCCATCCCTTTATAGGATGTACTGCTTACCCTCCTTTCTAGACAGACAAGGATTCATGAAAATGCTATAACATCCCAACCTGTATATTGCCAGCTGTTTCTTAATTGCCATGGATTCTCAGCTTTATATTAGAAATGTACCTCACAGGCCAGTCTGAGCAGAAGTGGGCATAGCCTCAGTGACTGACATGTGAAACGGGCATGTTGTGGTATGGAAAAGACTGCAAGTATTTTTTTTCCTTTGTTTTTCAGGGTGGCAATCCCCCTGCACCCCCACAGCCCCGCACATAAAATATACCAACTCCAAGATCGCACTACCTTGAGGAAAAGGGCAAACTATGAATAGACAATGAATATTCATGCCACCATCAGTATGAATATTACTTTACTTTCACGGATTGTTGGATGGTGGGCGGGATTTGGATGGCACTTGCTACTGTGCATCCTGCGAGGTACGTTTCTAATACAAAGCTGGATTCTTAGCCCACCTCTACACCATGTCCTGCCAGCCTTTCAGCACTGGGCACTGTGAGGCAGCATGCATACTGCCTCATGTGTACATCTTTACCATAAAAATGAGTCCAAATGTGAGAGGTACAAATACAACTATAGGAAAATCTCTCACATAAACTGATTGTCACTACATGTGATAGCACTGCATCCACACACTGCAAGATAAGCACAAAATGTCCTCTCCTGAGGCATTAAAAAAATCACCTCCAATACCACAAGGACCTCATAGGTGCCACTCCGTAAATGTATCCATCACAGTCAAAATTCAGCAAAAAACTAACACCCATTCTGTAGTATATATGATCTTCCTAAGTTACCCGGAGAATGTGAAAGTACTGTCTCTCTTCTCAGACTACTATAAACAATCCATGCCTGGTCTACAAAGCTGTGAATAACCCAGTCCTACCTCATCTACTACATATCTGACATACTCGTACTAACACTAATACAAGATCAAGGGAACAAAATCTGTATCACAACATAAATGATACTTGACAGCATGACAAATAGCTCTTGAATCTCCCACCTCTGAAGCAAACTTATGTTTCTATAAGGGAAAGCACTTCCCCTTACTGTATGTATAGAATACTAGAATTTTACCCCAGGCCTTGCCCTCTTACCCCTTAAGAACATGGAGAGTTAGTAGATGGTATGATGTATTGGGAGAGAAACTATATATAATATGATATCTGTGCTTTCTGTTTTTGTCTTAGTTTAGACAATAAGATAGTTATGAGGTATATTTAATTTTGTGAAATGTGCAACAGAAATTACAGTGTAAAATATCATTTGTAATATGTCTAAATAGTGGCAGGATAATTGTATTTGTTCTTTCGTGTAATATAGAGAAAATATACATAGACCTTGGAACCTTTGTCTGCTAGAAAACGCATTAATTCTAAGATTTTTTTCAGAAGCAGGAAATAATTATTTCCTTGCATATAATTTCAATGGGTGCAGTACAAACTCTGACCTTAGAGGTTGGTGTGATCAGGAACAGCAAGATGTGAAATGTTTTGTTTATTTCCTGATGCTCTTTGTATTGCTTTTCTTTGTGTGAGAAATACTGACTTAATTAGTAAGAAAATAATATGCTAACATATTTTGAGTTGAAACAAGTGTGTAATCATTCAGTCTTTCTATAGACCTTGCTCTATTAACATCTGTGTATATTTCTGTAATGCATTCCACCTGCAGGCTTCTGGTAACTTAGCTCAGGCAAAGCTTCAGTATTCTTTGAACTAGAGTTAGGAAAGGTATTTATTTAGTATTAGTAAGAATTTCCTTTTAGATATTCTACCTGTGCAACTATTTATTTTCTGATCTGCTGTACAAATGTATACTCTGCATAATTAACTTGTATCAGTACTACCTGACTTCTTTGGCATTTATCTCTCCATGATTTGGAGCTACATCATCCACCTCCAAGTCAGACTGCATAGCACATTAACAGTGGTGTGTTTATATAAATTTTTGGTGTGTGTGTGTGTCTAAATAAGGCAGTTTCTGGGTGTGTGAAGGTAGTGGCTTGTTTCCAAGGCAGTGTAAAAGGAGCACTGGGAGACCCTCAAATTCAGAGAGAGAGAGAAAATTCTATGGTGCCAGACCAACGAGTCAGCTTGGTAAGTGGTCAGTGGTGTAATCCTAGTTTGGGTGTGGATGCTGGAAGCCCACAAGAGTTCATATTCCTTCAATGCTTTTTAAAGGCAGGCTGCATTTGATGCACACCAGTTAGTGAATGAGATTTGTGTACATATTTCTTACTTTAACCTGCTGCATACCAGTAGTATAACTTGAAAGACTTTCCTCTGGTGGCCATTAGACTCAATTGTGGGCTGTTGAGTTCATCCAAGGAGCATAGTCTCTGCCCTTTGGATATTCAAGTACCCTGTATTATATTAGTGACAGGCCCATCATGTGATTACACTGACTACATTGGTTGGTACTGGTAGGATTTGATCCCCTTCTGTGCCAGACCAGTCATTACAGGTGGGTGCACCAGTGAGGCTACAGTGGTTAGGTGTGAAATGGCTTAACTTGTCTGTTGATTAGTAACAATCTGTTAACCAATGAACCTTTTCACTTATGTGGAGATCCTTAGGAAATCTCTAAAAACATGGACTGTCCCTTTTTGGTAACATATCTTAAGTTCAGAGAGAGAGAAAAGAGACATCCTTTTCCTGTTTTAAATATATGTTTAATTGTTTTGGTTCCCCCTGCAGATATTTGACTTCAGCCAAACTCCAGAACGTCTACCTGATCATCTGCAAGACACACCTGGTACCAATCTGGATTTCTGGCTTGTCCTTCTCATACTCTACTAAATGGAGAATTTTGAGTGGAAGTTCAGGGATCAGACAGAGAGAAGATTAGGGCAAAGAGTAAAAAGCATCATTCTCACAATGCACAAGTACATAGGACGTTTTTGTTTGCTTGTGCTCACCCACAGCCCTGTCCTCATGCTTAAATTGCATTGATGCCTATGTGGATTTAATGTGCTGATATGCTCCTAGTACAGGCACACACATTTGTTTTTCCTTACTGCTAGTTTACAGTCCTTGACTATACCAATGAATATAATCAGTGACTACCCATAGGATAGGTGAGCTGTCAAAATACCAATCAGTCTCTATCCTCTATCTCAGGGAATGAGAACATTAGTTGAACAAGGATGGCCTATGTTATAACCATTAATAATTACCTTCCTAAAATTGAGTTAATTTGAGCTCCAATAAATAGTTGTATTGAAGCTAATTGCATTTCTTCCTGTCAAGATTAATTGGTACTAAACTTAATGTCCTTTCCAAAGTTATTCTGTTAAAAAAAGTAAAGAAAATAAAAACTCTGAAAAATCACTTTGCCACTTATTACTTTTTCTAGATATCAGTCAATGTTAAGTGTGCCCTCATGCCCTCACTCTAAATTCCAATCAGCTTTAGCAGCAAATGCTGTCAGCAACATCTGTCATTCATTCCACAAAATTCTCTATTCCTCTCTTAGATGTATTAAGTAGCTTTGTTGTGTTCAGTTATCTTTTTAATGCATTGCATCTGCCCTGTTCTTATGTCTGTCCCACTAAGATTTCTCTTTTGCTTCCCAGCTACAGCTTACATTGAAATTTTTGAAGGATTGTAATCTAGTCTTATGTAATATTGCATTGCATCCTAAACTTGCTCTGCTCTGAAATGGTACCGGTCAGATCCACCTGAGAAAGTCATTTTCTTACAGAAATAAGTAGGGAACATTTGTACTGAGTGGCCTATGAGGCAGCATTAGAGTATGTATTCTCCTGCTATCAATTGTTTATAATATGGAACCAATAAATCTAATGACATTTGCTCATCTGTAAACTAGTCCCATTAACCTTACTTTTACCTCCAAAGTTCTTTATTGTTCATCTAATGCGGCACGATATGCATGCAAAAGTGCAATAATTCAGCACTGACAGGTCATTCATGTTGAGATTAGATGTTTTACAACTATAGTGCTAGGGTTAACAAGATCATATTACTGCAATCAGTTGAAACAACTTGAGATAAGAAAGGATAAAGTAGAAACACAAATGCATGCTAACAAATCCACTTATGGGGGAGTTTTTCTTGCACTCTCCCACTTATACGGAAGTGCAGAAAAACTGCAGAAA
The DNA here is from genome assembly GCF_019279795.1 of Protopterus annectens. Lineage (NCBI taxonomy): Eukaryota > Metazoa > Chordata > Ceratodontiformes > Protopteridae > Protopterus > Protopterus annectens. The sequence goes on along the minus strand of NC_056739.1, from coordinate 603,681,758 downwards.
TTAAATATATAGTTATTTTGACCACGGGTGTCTATTACAAGTCAACAGATCCAAATTGCACTTATAAAATTCTTGTGTTATGTTGAAGGGAGGGGGCCTTTGACAAAACGCATCTGCATGTGCTTATGTCACATACTTAGGCCTCTTTTCTTCCAAATTTCACTTTCCCCTTAGACCTTTAACATCAACAATCAAAGCGTGCTTTACATTTATTCTAACCTGCTGAGGGAACAGATGATACAAAGACAACCAATGCAATGTAAACTGACTATTGCGTAATTGCTGTTGGAACATTTCCAGACATTATCATTTATCATTTATGACTGATAATTCTTTGATCTGAAAAACACAGAGTTACATTTTCTAAGATCATGTAAAAGTATTGCAGAAACTCTGCTAAGGTTCTGGGATAGTTGCATACATTCACTGCTTGTAAAAGTAATAGATTTTATGAAGGGAAGAGATGATTATCATATGAGGAACACTTTAAAGTGTTGTTGTTCTTATACCAGAAGGGCATATTGACTGGACTGCCTCATTCATGCATCTACAAATGCTAGGCAAGGGAAAACTCATTTCCATCTGATTGAAAGAGTCATGCTGTGCAGAATACTGTTCATAACTGTTCAACAAAATACTGCCAGTGTGATAAAATATGTGACTGGAACATGTACCATAGTATTTACATTTTAAAGTGTTTAGTTGAACATATTGTCTGAGTAATTTAAAAATGTAAATTCAGTTACCAAAATATTTCAGACACAGGCTTATATGTGATCCCCATCCCCAAAATTTTATTTTTTGCTCCCATAATACAATTCATATTCTATGCCAGATATGATGCTTTCATTAGACTACAGCTATGTTGAATTCCTAGTGTGAAAACAGTGAAACCCGAGATAATGGTTTGAGTTTTACTCATAGGAATGTGGTTCATTAACTTTGGAAATTAAAATTATTTTCATGCTGTTCCTTTTTTACAGTGATTTTTATAGAGCTGCTTATGGATGTAACAGTGATTGTTTTTCATAACCATTCCTCATTTGATAGGTTTCCCACTAAAGAAAACATTTTTGCGTGATTTGCGATATTCTTTGGTATGCATGTGAACTTTATTGATTCCTATATTTATAAGTTTATATTAAAAAAATGCATCAGAAAAGTGCTGAGGGGTGGTTTGTAAACCCACTTTAAAAATCAATGCTTTACAATAAACAAATTTTAAAGCAGTCCCTAAAAACAATTGAACCTTTTGAGTAAAATATTGAAAGTTGAGATGATTAAGATGCAGCATTTAGGTTATTTATATTTTTCTGAAACACAGATGCTCAGATGAGAAATTTTTATGAACTATGCTTAGGAAAAGTTTTCTCTTTTCAAAGTTGCAACATAGCTGAGAAACAAAAATAGTTTAGTTATTGCCATGGACAATTTTCATTCCTTTTCTGTGTTTAGTAGCAACACCATTTATGGCGATGTAAGGTTAGTTGTTGGGTGATGGAGTTTTGAGTGCTGCATAAATCGTTATGATATTCTGCAGTTCTGTGATCTCAGTTGTGTGTATACGGCAAGAAACTGCTATGGTTTTCACTGTCCTAAATACACTATATTTTTTTTATTGAATCAGTCCTCCTAACGTTGGAAAATGGATAATATTTCCATTAGTATCATGCCATAGGAAGGAATAAAGAAAATACTGATGCGCTAAAAGTATGCAAACATATAATAAGAATGTAATAATATTTTTCCTTTGATCTGTGTGGATTCATGGGATGATGTGTGGGTGGTCAGTTCTATCATTATTCTGAAATGAAATACTGTTTTTGTTTGCTCTTTCTTGTAGTGAAATGCTGCAGTGGAGTGGGGGAAGTCATTTTCTGTTGCACAGTGCCTGCTATTCTCCAAGGGTGAGTGACCATGGAGTTAATATATGGGAAGAGCAAGGGGAGTAAGAGTCACAGTGATGTTTGTACATATACATATATTCAAGAGTGTTTCAGAGTTTCATTTTTTTGTGTTTAACAGCTGTAGTTTCTATAATTTTGGTTTCCTTTTTATGACAAGATTCCTTTTCACTAAATTTATTTATTTATTTTTATTTTACATTTGTTGACCGGGCTAGTCTAACTGGATATATGTCCATTTTCAGTAGAGGACCGGGGAGAAAAGCTCCAAGCATGAACAGTGACAAAGTTAACAATGTAAAAAGACATGAAAAATCACAATACAGAGGTAGCATTAGTCAAAAGAAAAATTATAATAATAAAATTATAAACTATAACAATTTTAGTAAAAATTATACTAAACAATTATACAAAACACACTAGAAGGTATGAGCAAGACTCAGTTAAGAGAGAAAAAACTTATATTTTATCCTCATATTACGAAGAAAAGAGTAGTAACTAGATTTGGAGGCATAGGTTAGAGGAGAAGGGAAAGGGGTAAGAGCAGGAAGGGGAAAAAGATATCAGTCTGGGTTAGCACATGGACAAAGCCAATGATTTTTCAGATGTTCTTTAAGATGTTTTTTAAATAGAGTAGTAGAAGCAAGGGTTGATAATTCAGAAGGAAGCTGATTCCAGTTTTTACCTGCAGTGTTTGAGACAAGTGAATCACCGGCTTTGTTGTTAGCTTTAATTGAGGAAACTAGAAGCTTATTAACAGAGCGTAGTGTTGCTAGATTTTTATATGGTGTAATTAGATTAGTGAGGATAGGGGTGTTGTTAGGGTGGTATAGGATATTTTGAGTAATAAGTAATTGTTGACAGAGTATATGGTTTTGCAATTCTAGCCAATCAAGTTGTCTGAGGTTGAGGCAGTGGTGAGTTTTAAAGGAGGAGCATGTGATGAATCTAGCTATGCTATTATAATAGGTGGAGAGTTTAGAGAGGTTGTTTTTGGATAGGTTAGTATATATAACAGAGGTATAGAAAAGGGTGGATATGAGGTGGGTCTTGGCAATAGTTTTCCTTGCAGAAGGGGTAAGGAAGGGTTTAATTCTATAGAGGGTACCAAGTTTTTTGGTAACAGACTTTATGGTGGAGTTGATGTGGTCATCATAGCTGAGACAATTATCAATTGTTACACCTAGTAGGCGGGTTGTAGTATCTGGGGTTATGTTGGTACCACTGTTAGAGGTTACAGAGAAGAATGGATTAGGTGATTTATGAGTTGGAGTAAAAAGCAGTAGTTTTGTTTTTTTGGGATTTAGGAGGAGGCAGTGTTGCATAAATCAGTTTTCAACATTATGAAAAACAGTTTGGGTGAGGGAGTGGAGAGAGGCTATATTCTTGGCTGTACAGATTAAGGTGGAGTCGTCTGCATATTGAATGCAGGTGGCTTGAGGTATGTTCATGTGTAGATTGTTAATAAATAAGGAAAAGAGTAGGGGGACCTAAGATAGAGCTGTGGGGTACTCCAATATTTACTGTAAGTAGTGAAGACAGATTGTTGTACCACTAACACCAGTGAGGGTTGTCTCATATAGGAGGAAAGGATAACAAATACACACAGTAAAGTGCAATTTCCCTTAAGAACACACAGAGATCACAGTCAGTCCAGGGCTGGTCACTCCCTTGCTCTCCAGGTCCCTAATAAGACTTCCCACTGGCACAGCTATAGGGTCCAGATCTCAGCCTAGTGGGCAAGCTAAAACCTCCAGCACCCTATCTGTTCAACCAGTGCTTCATGTCCCTGCCCAAGTAGCTCACACACACACACACACACACACACACACACACACACACACACACACACACACACACACACACACACACACACACACACACACACACACACACACACACACACACACACTTTGAGAAGAGTTTATACAACCACACAGACACTCCTGGGGAAGGCTGGCACAGGTTCTCCAGATGTGCCCCTTTTTTCAGGCTATATGGTAGTACCAGCTGCTACCACCCACTAATATTTAGCAGCTGCTCAAAGACCCTTAAAAGGGTGTCTAATTATTACTGTGCAATATTATTATCCAATTGGTAGTATAGCCCAGGGCTAAAGCTATTGAAGTGGCTTTGTACAATTTTACCAAAGGCATGCAAGTACTCTAAAGAGCTTAAGTTATCTCTACAAAACCAGCCACAGTTGAAAGAGTTTAAAAATATTTAATAACAAATAGTCAAAACACAAGAAAATACTTTTTACTACACAGTGCTAGTCAAGAGTTCAGAAATCACAGAGAAATACTTAAAATAATTCAGTAGTACAGTTCTGACATCACAGAAAAAACACTTAGTCTAATCTTTCTAGTTTATAGCTATTTCTAAGAGAAAACACAAGTCTAAGATAAACTTATATATAGAGCAAGACAGTGCTGGTGGTTGGATGGTCAAGACAAAAATGCTTAATGCTCTCTGATTCTCTCTATTTTTAAAATAACATTCCTGGTTCACATTACATCATTCTTCACACTTCCCTGGAGTTCCCAGGCTAACAGGCTACATTATTTAGTAAGCTCACACCAGGTCAGGAAGCAAAGCCATTAAGAACATTTATGCTTGCAAATTCTGGCCATTACCTCTGGCCTTAAAACAATAGCAAGAATTCCTTCATCTAGACTGGCCAAGGCCGTGTTTACATCAAAGGGTCACAACATGCTTTACTTGGTCAGTAGAGTGCACTGTTGTTACATTTTTTTCAGTTCCACATGTAACACTATTTTTACCATTTAAGACAACAAGCCTGTGGTTTACATTAATACTTACAGATGACAGAATTATCTCCAAAATTCTATCTGGCTAGGCTGGCAGCCTTCATCTATCTTCACCCAATCTTCACACATGTTATGATTTGTCACGGTTAGCCCTCTCCATTACACAAACCAAACAACACCTTGGTAACCTTGTGGCCAGCTTTATTAACATATATGAAATCACATAACAGTACAAATACAAAAAAACTTTGGCAGCATGACAGTAAGCTCACTTACATCATGTACTCTTTACTTAATTCAAATCATGCAACTTTATCAAATTGAGAAGCATGTTAGACTGCTTAACATTCAAAAGACTGGCAGTGTCCCACCACTCACTAACCACACTCCTCTAACTAAGCAGTGTATCACCACTCACTAACCACACTCTACTACTTAAGCAACATCCCACCACTCACTAACACACTCCACTACCCAAGCAGCGTCACACCACTCACTAACAACACTCCACTCCCCAAGCAGCATCTCACCACTCACTAACCACACTCCACTGCCCGAGCATCATTGGCTCTATATTATGTTGTTGAAAGGGCTGTTCATCAAACGCCCTTTCATCGACATGTAAACATCGAAGTACCAAAACTCCGAATGGCCACTTCAGTGAGTTTTTTCCCAGGGGAAAAAAATCGCTTGGCCAACAACAAACAAAACAAACTAATAGACCCCACAAAGTGCGGGCTTTGCCTCCCCACTCCCCCTAACTAAATATACCAACTCTGAGATCACACTACAGTGAATGAAAACATTCGCTGATGTGGCCATTCAGAGTTTTGGTACCTCGATGTTTACGTGTCGAAGAAAGGGCATTTGATGAACAGCCCTTTTGACAGCGTAATATAGACCCGCAGAATCCCACCTCACTAACCACACTCCACTACCCAAGCAGTGTCCCACTGCTCACTAACCACACTTCACTAACCAAGCAACATATCACCACTCACTAACCACACTCCACTACCCAAGTAGTGCAACCACCAATCATGAGCCACACTCCAGTACCCAAGCAGCATCCCACCACTCACTAACCACACTCCACTACCCAGGAAGTGCACTATTGCTCACCTACCACAATTTGGAGTGGCAACTAAACTCAAAAGGGGGAAAAGAAGGCCCCTACTGCCCTGAACAACTGCAGTGAACCTTCTTCCACCCAGCAGACTGCCTTGCAGCCTGTCCCCACACTTTTTCAGATACAAAAGTATTTCCCAAATACCTCCTGCAAAAATAGTGATAACTGCACATTAAAAATGTCCAAACCTACATCACTAAACCACACAGGGTCCCTATTCACAAAATCCCAATGCTCATTGACAGCGAACCCTAATGTCTCACTTGCCCTAGTTACAACTCAATTAAGAAATTTCCTAGTGACTGCCATTACCATAAAATTAGCGTCTATCTTCCACACTAACCTTGGAATTATCACTAACCAAATTCTTTGCCCTGGAAACCTCTGATGAACTGCCAACCAGATTAATCGACTTGCCATTGTGCTGGTTCTAAACCCAAGGTCTCACCTCTGCTCTTCTAGCTGCCCAATAAACAAAACAGTGTCCTGACACAACTACCAACTTCTTTCTTGAAAAAGAAAACACAAAATTAATACAAACAAGCACTGGCACCATCCCAACTATCCTACCAAAATATAACCCAAGAATGCTCTAGAATGCCACCTACCTGCCCTTTTAATGATCTCCACATACCTCCTCATATCTGCCAAGTCAGATTCCCTCCCTAGCCTAAAAAAGTGAGTACTCTAATTATCCCCTTATTCTCCACGTACATCTAACATCCTTCTGATCCAAACCACAAATGTTCTAGCATCAATCTGTTTATGATCATCATAAAAAATTAACCCCTCTAACTGCTTACTACAAACTCCCCCTAGACCAATGCCCATGGAATAGGGATAACAATCGATCACCACTCCTAGGCAAAACCACTTGCTTGTCTTCACTCCTGTGATCAGTCTTTGATTTGGCTCCCTATTGAAATGTCAGCAGTCAGTACATTGAGTGCTGGCACGCCATAAAAAACAAAAATAACAAAAAAAAAAAAAAGATTGAAAACCCAGGAGAAGAATGTGTCTTGAAGATTACTCTTTTCTGTTAAACTTCTTTTTTGCAGGGTGGCAAGCTCCCTGTATCCCTTGATGTGGGGGGCATGCTCCCTACACCTCCGGTCTTATATATTCCAACTCCAAGATCACAATACCATGGCAAAAATGGAATATTCCAGTAAATTACCATCTTGGACTCTGTACATGTAAGTCCATTCTTTCAGCCATTCAGTCAATGTGTTTTAGAACTCACTTTAGTGAGTCCTGACATTTCAAATGGTTATCCTTTTATCTACTTAACCAAATCAACATTGCCAATGAGGAAATTATAATGTCTTCCTGCTGCAAGCCCATTAGCATCTCACTTACATGAAAAGCCCCAATATACATGAAAATTGTTAGAGTGACCCACAAAACATAATCAAATAAGTAAAAAAACACACCTTCCTTACTAGAGGCTTCAGTCCACCAGGAAAACTGCAATTCCTGAAAGAAGCTATGGCAGAAGAAATAGAGGAGATTATTGAACTGGATTATGCACTGGAGAATATACATGTGAACAAGGTGAACAAACTAGATAAACTGCTGTATGCTACTAGTAATGTTGGTAGCCCACTTCTTAGCTTTCATGACAATAAAGACTGTGAGAACTTTCATATTGATATAATCACATTTAAAGCTAAGTTACATGCAATGGAGGGCAACTTATTTAAATTAAAGGGACATCAGTTCAAAATGTTTCACATGGAGGTTTGTGTGAAAGAAGGAATTGTTCCCCGTGGGTTACACATCTTGAAAATGCCTGCACAAGGTTCTAATGACCCTGAATTACTGGTTGAATGGCAGTCTATAAACTTGAAGACAAGCATTAAGTATATGTAAGCTTTAATTAAGCTTTCAAAACAACAAATAGATTGCCTATCTGTATTGGTGAAACAGCAATTTGAAGAAATTATGGAAGAGTTTAGTTCCGATTGTACAGATAGATGTCTTAATGAAATTATAGACTCTTTAACAGTATATGAGCATAAACTATGCAAAATAAAGCAAAGGAAAATTGTGAGAGACCATGGAGACTTCAGTTCAGGTAATGTTTTCACCTGGCCACGTACTGAAAAAATTTTTTATAGAGAACCAGAAAAATAAATGAAATGCAGTATGATCGACAGTGTGTCGACCAATAGAACGTCTCAGAGTGGAGGGAGGCATGTCATTCTACCTAACAGCACTGAAATTCAGCAGTTAGAAGCCGTCATCACCCTGAATGGGGAAATAACGCCAATGACAGGAGCTGAAGAGCAGGTCGTCAGGAAAAAAAAACAATTCAAACAGTGGCATAGGTACATAGAGCTGACAGGCATACAGGGAATGTAACTACTTTAACCAACAGAGTACCAGAAACTGTTTAACCAGAGAGAAAACAACATAATGTACCAACTACTTTTAACACCAAATTGTTTTTTCCCCTTCCCATCAAGGAAACATGAGAGAAGGGGATGAGAATGAGGTTGAGAAGCAGGAGCCAAGTAAAAAGGAAACTGGAAGAAGTAACAGAGACACCAACAATAAAAAAGGACTGGGGAATCCAGAAGAAACAATGATTTGGAACTTGTTCTCCCATGTACTTACAGCAGAAGAGACTAGTGTCTTAAAGAAAGGACTATCCTTTATTCCAAGCCAAAAGATGGACTTTACTGGGGTAATTTTTGATTTAAAGTTGTTTACTAGAAATTTGACTTTTAAACTGAATTATAAAAGTAATGAAAGTGTTGACAGTGTAGAAATGTTTAGAAAACCGAGTACATATGTACCAGTACTTAATCCAGTGATTAATGCCTTTGAAAGGCTATGTATTAATGACATACACAAGATTAATGAAAGTGATAGAACTACTAAATTAAAGAGGTACAACCTGACAAAAATGAGTATCTGGCACTTAGAAACTTGAAAGCTAATCATAGCAAAATAATAAGACCAGCGGACAAGGGAGGTCCTTTAGTGATATATGATGTGAAAAGATATCAGAATGACATGAAAATATTGTTGTCAGATGCTCATTTTTATTCTGTCATAAATAATGTTTAGAGTTCAAAGTGTCATAAGACATTAATACAGTTTACACTGAACTTTTTAGAAATGGTAAGACTGACAAAAGGTTTTATGACTACCTAACAGTAAAGCATCCCCTATTACCTGTGATTCAAGGTTTACCTAAACTTCACAAAGACCCCATATGTCCACCACTAAGACCTATAGTGGCTGGACAAGGATGGTCAACAGAGCCAACTTCTCTCTCTCTCTCTCTCTATATATATATATATATATATATATATATATATATATATATATATATATTTATAGAGAGAGAGAGAAACCCTCCACCCACATTTGAATAACATAGGGCATATATTAAAAGACACAAAACACTTTTTGAATGACTTGTTTGATTTTTGTGATAATTGTAAGAACTGTGAAGATGTGTATTTAGTAACTATGGATATTACATCACTGTTTACTATGATCCCGAACAAAGAAGGAATAAGCAACATAGAGTTGTTTTGTAAGTATTGTAAAGAATTTAATGAAGGGAATATGAAAGTTATTACTAAGCTGTTAAAGACAGTCTTGGAAAATATATTACATATTTATGTTCAGTGAAACTATCTATTGGCAGAGGCATGGCGTAGCTATGGGCACTTCTTGTTCCAATAGCTAAGCCAATGCTGCACTAGCCATTTGGGAAGATGAGTTTATTCTAAGAGGGAGATAGACAACATATTCTGTATTACTGTAGATTTGTGGATGACCTTTGTTGTCATGGGGGGGACACAGGTACAATTTACAGATTTTTTTGACTACATTAATAACTCTACAAATTACTTAAATGTTTCAGTGGATATGTCATTAGAAGAAGTTCACTTTTTAGATGTTAACATTAAAAAAGATGTGAAAGGGAGGATATATACAAATTTAAATAAGAAAGAATGTCACTGTGACAGTTTTGTGCACAGAACCAGTATGCACCCTCCACATATATTTAAGAGCGTAGCACACAGCCAGCTACGTAGAGCATCAAGGCTTAATGCAAGAACAGAGGATTTTGAACAACAAGCTGAAAAGATGAGTCAACATTTTGTAGAGAGAGTTTACCATAAGGATGAAATTAATAAAACTAGAGATATGGTGGTTGAAATGCGGGAAAACACAGCTAGACCATATTTTTCTAAAAGGAATATTATGTCACTACATACAACACATAAAAAGAAGACAGAAAATAAAATAAGATTTCCTCTGTTTTATTCCACTGATGGGAGGCTGTATAAAAACATAATTGAGAAGCACTGGGAAATTTTGATGACAGATAAAGAGATTAGTTCCTTACTGGAACCTAGACCAAGTTTTGCACATAAGAATATACACTCTTTAAAGAGAAGACTGTTATTTTAAGAATGAAAATATAAGGAAAAGAGATGGACAGACATGTCCATGTGGGAATTGTTCCATGTGTAAATATATAAGTAACAGTAATACGTTTTTACATCCTGACACAGGCAGGGAATATGCATTTAACATTACAGCTACATGTGCTTCAGAACATATTATTTATTTAGCCCAATGTTCAGTATGTTTTTGCTTTTATGTGGGAAAAACAGATAGAGCCCTTAGAAATCATATCAAGGAACATATGTACCAGATACAGAAAAAAGTGATGTTAGTGCATTATCTAAACGTATTAGAGTGAATGACAACACCCACAATTTTACTTTTTCAGTTATAGGTAAAATATATGACAACATCGGAATGGGGGACATTAGAAACAGGACAGAATAGCTTGAGGCAAAATGTATTACAAGATTAAAAGCAGATTCTGGGCATGGGTTAAATGACAGGATACCCATAAGACCAAAACTTAAAGCAAGACCATTGAATACATTAAATGTTAAGTCATTTTATGACATGCTTACTTACATTAAGTATTAGAGATTTTTAACAGTATATGTTTATATTTGAGCACATTTTTATGTTTGTATTTATATGTACATTTTTATATATGTATTCTTTATACGTGTTTTTTTATGTGTTTGTTATGCATTATTCTTTTTAGAATCATGTTTACACAGTGAAGAGCTGAATGTTTTTACTTAATGAAGGATATTTCTTTAAAATTATTGTGACTTAATTAGTTGGTTCAAGGTATATAAGTTGCACAGTAGACAGCATGCATTTGTATCTGAAGAAGCAGAAGTTATCTGTGAAAGCACTTATACGTCTGTGGTTGAATAAAGAAGAGTTTTTACACTGAAACTACCTGCCATTTTTTTGGACTACAAGTGTTTTACATATAATCAAAATAAGAATAAGCCACTTTGTGCAAACCTTCTAAGAACAATGGTAACATATACTTACCCAACAGCAACCTAGCCCCCCCCTCCTTAATTTGCACAGTTTTCCTACCCCTTAAGTATCTTCAAAATCAGACAGTTCTTGGAGACATCCTGAAATCCAGATAATCTAGCTGTGGCACCTAAAGCCACCATATAGACCCTAATAATCTGGACTGCATCACCTACCCACCACCTCTCAATGAAATACCTTATCACAAGTTTAGCCAACCACCCTCTGTCCGCAACTGGCAAGCCATCAAAGCTTTGCCATTTGCCTTCCTATTAGCCTCAGACCAGGATTGCCAAACCAGCCAACTCACCATGCCCAAACATTCTCCTACACCATTTTGGGAAGAATTGTAAGACTTGCTTGTGCTCCAGGTGCCAGTTCTTGAAACGTGTGAAACTAAAAGGGGGAACGAGAGACTATCAGCCAAAAAAATTACAATGACCAGAAATATGCTGAGCTGAAAAGGAAAGGTTACTGTTCAAGCAATTAACACAAACTTCCTCAATAGCCCTTTCATCCATCTCAGCTTTGCTGTTTTCTTAGTCAACACTTGCATCATTGACAAGTTTTCTGAATGAAAAAACACCTTCATGTTCCAAAACTCTGCTTTTCAAGCTACCACCAAAGCCCAAATTGGCAACAACTCTAAAAGGCTGATATATTTCCTTTGCTCATTACCCCACTCCACTGGCTATGGTTCTGCAAACCACCTGCCTCTGAAGTATGCTCTCATTCCCAATCCTCCTGTGACATTCATAAAATGGTCAAAAGCTGGTGAAGAAGCCTACTTTTCTTGCCAACCTCCAGCAACATTCATAAAGTGGTCTAAATCTGGTGAGGAATACTGATCTCGCCAAAAAAAAACAATCCATTAAAGTGCTGGATAAACTCCAACCAAATGGACATGTCCTCATTGACCTGTCTACTCACACTTACCTAGTGATGCTTCACTCTCACTCACAATAACAAGTTTGTCATCCACTTCTTAAACATCATACCAGTCACACTGCTTGACATGCAAATTGACAACTAAAAATTCCATAATCTCTTTAAGCTTCACTTTGACTTTCCCAACCATTGTCTCGACCTTACCTTTCACCTTATCCACCTTGTCCCTGGCAACCGGAACACTTCCTACTCTCAGTGCACCTCTAGACCCAGAAATGAAAGGTTCTTATAAGGTCTTAAAAGGACTCTACAACTTGCCTTTTACCAACAGCTATATGAGCTTGTTTCCACTGTCTCTTTTCCTTCCCAACCAGTAAAAAGCCATTTAAATATTGAATGCCCCCCACGGACTCTGTCTCCTGCTGAAAAATCCAGTGCAAAGTTGTGCTGAACTTTTCAAAGCAGCACAAGCTACCGCTCAACCCACAGGCATTGCCTTGTCAAACTAAAACTTCCCATTTAACTGCAGCCCCAAATCAGCCAATCCTGCTTCCTCACTGGTAGTAACCTAAAGGCTGATTGTATACTCAGCTTTGCCAACCAGGGAATCTTAAGTGATTTAATCACCAGTAAAGCCTCGAACAACTACTTACACTGGTCCCTAGTATCCGCTCTAGCAATATAGCCATTAACTGAATCCCTTTCAGGAAAAGACAAGTGATGCTTCCGCTGAAATTCCCCTGGTGACTTTTTAGCACAAACCTAATAGAAACCCTTGATATGCACTGAATGTTAGGGTTTCCCAAGGTCTTAATAACTAACCAGTAGCCAGTGCTTTGTCCAACAATGCCTAAGCCATCTCCTCCCAACTTAACCCAGACTTCAGGTTTTTACATCTCATAACTGAACCAGTAACCTTAGATTTTACTGAAAAAAATGTATCTAATCCACTCCATCACCTCATGCACCACTGCCTTTTCAGGTTAGTATACCCTGAGTGACTCTGACTCACAGTAAAAGTTGAATGATATGGCCCTGGCCGGTTCAATCTTAAAAAAGCGTACCCACCCTACTGCCCTTGAAACCCTCTCTTCCTCTTCCGTTCATCTCCCCACTATTTCCTGCACCAATACTGTCACCTCTTGATACACCAGTTATATCCTTCATCCAACATTTGACTTCCAAATGCTGACCTCCAAAGTGAGTACAAACATTCCGAAACCTACAACTGAGCCACATGCATTTTTCTGCATTAAAGCCCATAGTTCAGCCTTGCCCCAGTTCCTTCCTAAAGGTACCATCTGCCCTATCCAGCATAATCCCTATCCAAGTATCTAGATGCCTGTTTTCCCACAACGACTTATTCATGGCCTTGAGTTTTCAGAAATTCTGATTATACCAGAGCCAAGCATTACCACCTCAAAGCCTTTGAGCTTTCCTAATAGTTAAAAACAGGACAGAAACAGCAAGGCTTGCAGCAAAACCCAGGACTCAATTAATCCCAAGTCCTCAGCCAGTACCTAACTGCACCCCCTTCTCCAGTGCTGTCAATGCTGCTGTGAAGTGCTTCATCCCAGGTGCCTCTGATTCTGCCTCCATCTGTGTTTATGAGGTCAAAAAATTCAACAAAATCTCCCCACCAAATCTTCTTTTTCAGCACTTGCAGGATATGTGCAGTAATAAAAACTGACTTAACACATGCTCTGAACACTGGAAAAAACTTGCCAACCAAACTCCGAGCTTCCTTGCACAATTCAAAACTTAGTGTTAGGTATTTACTAGGCAGTCAAAGGTTGGAGTTCAGCTATCTGGACATGAAGATTATACAAGTGAGAGCCCAAAGCATACAAGTTACTGAATCACTGTTTTGAATTGTGCACATTGACTAAACTTCATGCTGCCACAGTGTCATACACTCCTGTAGGCAACAGCGCACATGAACGGTTCAGCTTATAGCTTTCAGGGTATATTTATAATTCCATTCAATGCATACTGAGAGCTACGTCACTGTAATGCTTACTTCAACACTACCATAGTCCAAAAAGCTGGGCTACCACATTTTACACCTCTAACTACTGTGTTCAACCACTGTCATGCACTACTTATTTTCGATTTTTCTGTACCCAGTCATGCAAATGAGCTGACCTCCATCTTGTAAGAATTGACGCATGGAAAAACAGGTGTGACCTTAACATATTATCCATTTTTTTTTCTGTACACTATTAGATCAGCGAGTATAGATTCAGAGAAAGCATTCAGAGCCCAAATATATTGTTCAGAAGAGTTAAAAATCTTCCTCTACCGCTTTCATTCAACAGCATTAAAGGTCATTTCCTTGAGGGAGTCTACTAGTAGCATAGCTAGGGTAGGGCAAGAGAGGCAACTGCCCTGGGTACAAAGTGTTGGGGGATGAGAGCCAATCCTGGTTTCTCTTTAAAGTACCGGCTTTTAAAAGCCAGTATTGCATTTGCAGTCAACCTGTGCGCTGTGTGCAGTCTAAACTGTAACACTCAATGTGCAGTCTAAACTGTGGCAAGCAGTTTCCATCCATAACACCTTTTTCTCATGTTTGAACATGGCATTGGGGTGTCACTTCAACAATGAAAATCATCTAAAGGCAAGGTTTACACTGCTGGATGTGTAGCCCTGCCGCTGTAGCACCACACACACACACACACACACACACACACACACACACACACACACACACACACACACACACACACACACACACACACACACACACACACACACACAGTCAAACCTATGATCAGTTTAGAGTGCCCAATCCACCTAAACCTGAGCACCCAGAGAAAACCCACATGAACACAGGGAGGTCATGCAGACTCCAAACCAAAAGCACCCAAGCCGAGAATCGAATTGGAGAACCTCTTGCTGTGAGCACCAACTCTGTCTGCTGTGCCACTGTTTATTACAGTTTTAACATTAAAAAATATATATATATTCTTCAAAATAAAACCTGAGAACTGTAGCACTCCATGCAGGCAGGGAATAAACTACAGAAACTGTTTGCTGCATTTGTACCAAGCAGTTTACTATGGCTTAAAAATATTTTTTTAAACTAAAACATGAGTGCTGTGATGCTGCATGTAGGAAGGGTATAAACTGTAACAACTGTTTGCTATAATTTAAAGAAGAAGAAATATTTCTTTTAATAAAATATTTTGCAAGAAGGTTGGGGGCAGGGCACAAAAAAGGGACCTGAAAGGCTGGGGCAAGGGGGTGGGGAATGTCATGCATCTGGCCACTTTTTTTTTTTTGTTTTTATTTGTTCATTACTTGAAGAGCTGAGTGGGGAGGGGTGCTAGTTCATAGTACTGGCTCAGGGTGGTGACTGAACCAGCTATGCTTCTGAAGCCTACCAAAGGTCTCAGTATAAGGCAGTGGCAGGAGCAGCCTGGTTCAACAGGTGACATATGCTTCTGGCATGCTAAGAAATGCAGAGCAACGCTATCATCATTGCAATGATCTGAAGAGGAAAAAGGCTGACTTCCTGGGCTGATGCGAGGTCATGGTGAGGGAGTAGTTACTAACTATGTACTTACTGTAAGAAATTCAGTGCCTATCCCATCACATTCAAACTGCCACTTTCAGTCACGCACATATCTAAAACTCACATTTCTTTCTCCACATCCCCTAATCAGATTGCAGAGAATGTACAGCTGCACAGGAGGAGTCTTGAGCACTTAAGAGAGTGCTGGGGGACAGTATACCTGTTACAGGTAGTGTAGATTTACATGTTAGCAATCCTCTCAGGTGTTAGACCCGTTGTTAGGTTAGATGTGATATTCCCCAGGATTGCCACATTATCAAATGTCCAGAGTAGCACTTTATTTTTGGATATGTATAATTTGCCAGCAGTTTCATAGGCTGTAGGCATGTTGTTACAATATAAGCAAGCTAGGTTGTATACTATCATTTGTTTACTTATCCTATGATGTTATGGTGGTTAAGATGCTAAGGTAATAGTTTACTACAAGTTCAACAAGTGTGAAATAAATGTTTGTTATCCTGTTTCATTTGTGATTTTCCCTGCTATTTTGAAAAACACAACTGGATGTATAGGTAGTGTTTAGCATAAAGGGAGATAAGTGTTAGACCTTGCTGTATACAGTATTGTCATGGAGACTGCATGTTTAATATTGAATGAGAGCACTATAGGGTTGATTGTATATATGTCACTGGTTACATGTCTCCATTGGTAATAATACATGTACCTTCATATGGTAAGGTGCTGCTGTCCTACTATTATGCTGACATTGGGTTCCCTCTTGGCAAGTATGTGACGTACATCATTA